>NW_010225730.1:0-19670 GCF_000690775.1 Eurypyga helias | reverse complement strand
CGCCTGCCGAGGCACGGGCTCTGCGCCCACTCGGCCCTCCCGAGAGTCCCGGGGAGACGCGCTTTGCGGGACGGGCTCCCCCAGCTCGGGGCTCCGGCGGCTCATGCCTGCTGTAGGGTCTGCTCCCCAGGGCAAAGCCATCCCGTCCTCCGCCCTCCTGTCACCTTCCCGGAACTTCTCCCGGGTGGAGGCTGGCCAGGGGGAAGGGGGATGGGCAGGGAGCGGGCATTAAGGACCAGGCGTTCAGCAGTTACACAGTGAAAGAACTCATGGGAACATCGGGGCAAACTGTCCATTCCCCAGCAACGCTTCGGGATGTGCAGGGGCCAGGCGTGTGTGTCAAACCCGCAACGCCCCAGGGAACGATTACTGCTGAGTTACGTACAACACCGTCACGCTGCGTCTGGAATTACAGCAGAAGAGCAACACTCCCTCTGCGTTAGCCCCAAAGTTTTCTGCTGCCTTTCCTTGTTCCAGAGGGTGCATGTTGTAGGGCACCTCCCTGGCGTGGGTACGCCCCACATCCCAGTGGTGTCACTGCTAGACACCTTCCCTGCAAGTGTCACGTGCTGGGAAACTGAACCGTTGTTTGCCAGAGCACAGAACCGTGGGATGGGAAAGGATGGTGTAGGTGAAACCCAGCCTCCTGCTGCTGTTTGGGCATGTTACACCGCTGCTCTGAGTTCAAAGCAGCCGGTTCTCTTTCCCCGTGGAGTGGGGAGGGAGACACTCTCCTCCCCAAAAAGCAGTGACATTTCCATTCTTACCACCCTGCCTGGAGCAGACCCTGTCCCTCCAGGCGACAAGCTGAGCTGAAAACTAAGGGAGCCAGCTGAACGTTGCTTTAGCCATAATGATCCCAACTCCCCTTCTTCCTCTGCCTTACTTCAAGCAGACTGTCTCTGCTGTGATGCTGTTGGCAGTGCAGCACAGTGATTGAACGTCAGATACACCCCTGTGCAAACACGGTTTATGAGCGGTTTAGTTTTCAGGCAGGGAGATGCCATAGGACCCCTGTCCTTACCAAAAGCACTACCTTTGCTGCACAACCCAAGGTCACATTATGCCTGTTGGGAATTCATCAAATGGCCTCCTAAGCCAGAAGGCGTTAGGTACCGCTCCTGCTGCTCCTCTCACAAAACCAACACCCTCTCACCACCCCCTACTTCTACTTTCCAGACCAGATGGGTCACCATTTGTTCTTGTGATTGCATTGTCCTTGCTCAGCAAGAGTGCTGTTCCCCCTGCGGTGTTCACCTCTGGGCTGTACCTACAGGGTGCTCGTGTCCCCCCTCAGCCTTTGTTGTGGACATGGGCACAATGCAAGGGATGTCTCTCCCATCAGTGACAGGCAGAACTTCCCACTGCATCCGAGGGCGAGGGGCATTATCGCCTGGCACGGCAGGGACCGGTTGCGGGGACTGATCGCGGGGACCGATTGCGGGGACCAGGCACAGGGACCGGGCGCGGGGACCAGCACCGCGATGGCTGTGCCGCAACATGGCCTGCGCAGCATCGGGACGCAGGGCGATAGGGGCAGGCGTGTAGTAAGCTGGCCGTGCTCCCACAACAGCTCACGTCAGACGAACAGGAAGGCAGCTAGGCATCACCTGCTGAGATGCACAAGTGGTTTGCGAAGCTAGCTGAAAGGATCCACGCAAGGGCACAGGAAGGCTGTGGAAAGACCAGACAGACCCCACCTGCCAGCCCCATCCACAGCACCCCTGTCTCAGCCCTGCCAGGCACTGGAGTGATGCTGCCCAGGGGATGTGCAGCTGGTGGGTCCGGGCTGTTGGGAGGGGTCAGCAGAGACATGTTCTGTCCGCTGCTGCTGGAGGGGATGCAGGAAAAGATGCCATGTGTACCTGGCAGAGAACGGTAACCAACATCATCTTGAGCTCGGCTGGGTTGGACATGTCACAAATACTGCCATTAACAAGAAATAGGTGCCAGTCGTTTAGAGCCAGGGTGATTCACCTGCCATGTGCGTGTGGTGTTTCACAGTCAGCCCCCCCCAACCCTCCCAAGGTTCATATTCACACTCTGCTAGAGGCAGTGAAAATGCTGCAGAATTGTCAGGATCAGGGTTTTTGATGCTGACATCAGTCCTTTCCTGGTGACACTGCCTGTAGGTGTTTCCCCTTCCCCAGTAGGGTCTCACTGTGGGATGTTACACCGTTGTACTGTATTTACAGATGGCTGCCATGAAGTTACATAGTGAGAGAAATCTGTGGGCTGTTGAGCTGATATCCCAGTCACGGTGCATTGATCTAACCCCCGCAGACAGATTCCCGTAACTGGTCAGGGCAGCATTCTGTTTCGGCAGGGGGATGTGCTTGGACAGCAGGACAACCAAATTTCCCTGCGACAGTTCCTAGTGATTATTGGTCTGTGTTTGCACTTGCGGAGCCTTCGTGCTCTGCACCGAGCACTGTGGGTCACAGACCAGAAGAGCACCCATTGATGAGGGAGGATAGATGCTCTGCACAGGCATCAGGCTTCTGCAGAAGATGAAGGACCATTTTCTGGAGTGTCTGAGGCATTTAGGAGCCAACGACTGGCTGGTTTGGAACAGCACCTCAGACCTCAGAAGACACTTGAATGTCTAACTCCTGTTAAAGTCCATGTGGAAGCCGGTACCCAAATCTGGACCGAGGTCCCATTTGCAAGGAAGACTCGCGCTCCTACATCCATAATCTTAGTCCAAGTACCTTTGCCATTTCAGCCCCGTACCACTGCTTTCCTTTCTGCTACAACTGTGGCCGTTTCAAACTCTTCTCTGACAGGGTGAAATCAGTGATAGGTTTACGTGCTGTGAACCAAAAGAACTACAGCAAACACTGCAGAACTAGGGGCCTGTCGGCTACCTGCGGTTCACCCCGGGGTCCTACCAGGAACAGCACTGAGGTTTGATGGGTACACTTCCCTTGTACATCGCACTACCTCATCTGTCTATTTTCCAGCCTACTGAAGCGGGATACACAGTCGGGTGCTTCACTTAGCCTGACACTCAAAGGGCTTATAGGCCTGGGCAGCTTAAACACACCCTCGCTGTATGGCCTGGACAGCTGGCAGGGTTGTACTTACAGGCTGGAACTCACAGCTTCCTGTACAGGAACGTGCAAAATGAGCTTGAGGAGGCTGTGCGTGGCTGGCCTGACATTCCTGGCAGCATTACTGTACTGATTGGTCCAAAATGGCTCCAAAACGAGCTCTCCATCCACAAGGATGTGCCGTCCGGGTCACTTCCAGGGGTGCCCTGTGTGCTGCTTTGATGAGAAACTCTGTCTACAATACCCTCAAGTAACCACCATAGTCAAAACACAAACCCAGGTATGAGAGGGAAACAGGCACAAGGACAGACCTGTTGAGACAAACTACAGTGAACAGGTACTGTGAGGCTGTCAGGGTAGAGACATGGAAGAGGCATCACAGTCCTGAGAGCGATTTGGAGGTGGTAATGGAACAGCATATCAACCTGTCACAGCAACAGGCTCACAGGGAACCGGGAGAAGTGGCTCTAAGAAAGCCCTGAGCTCCACAGGCAGCATCCTCCGTGCCCACGGTGGGGTTCTTCCCATTGCTCTGCCCCGTGTGTGTCAGAGGGACAACTGGAAAATCGGAAACGGTTCGGAAAAATTCAAAGGGACAGACCTGCAGAAACACAAAGTTGTGCAAGTGCAAAGGTTTAAGGAGTTCATTGGTGTAGTTCACCAACAAGAAGCATGTGCCAAGACAGAGCTGTAGGGAAGAATGTCCCTTCCCGAGGGAAATACTGAATCACGCAAGGGTCTCTCATCCAGTGGAAGAAGCAGTAGGAAATGCTGGTGCTGGTTTCCAGAGGGAGCAGGTCGGGTCAGGAATAAGATCAGGATGACAGTGAGGTATGGAGTGTGCCTTCTGCTGCCCTCAAAGCCTCCTAGAAGACAGCCCCTTTATGTGGACATAGCTGAGCGAAAGCACAGCGCTCCCGCTCAGAGCTGGATGAGACTCTCTGATGGCCCTCTCTGGCTATTCTCCCTCTGCCTCCTATTCCTCAGGCACTTCCCATCTCTGGATTTGAATCCCTTCTTCCCGGCAGAAGCAGTGACAGCCAGGGCTCGTGCCTGGGGTGGGAAAACACAGCCCTGCAGGAGTTCCTTGCTCAGAAAAACTACTTCAGCACCTCCGCGGTGCCTGGGCCGGGCTGTGGCAGCAGCCAAGGACAGAGCCGGTGTCAGTGCTGTGGAGCGAAGGCGTTTCTTGGGCCACCATCGAAGCCCATGGGCCTGGGACATGGCTACAAACAGCCCTGGCAGGGGAACCTCAGTGCTTTAATTAGGTCCTCATCCCCACACCAGCTGCTTGGGTGTGGGGGGGTGTTGGTAGCTCTGGTCCCTCCTAAGGTTTAGCTCAATCCTAGGCTACCTCCTCAGTCTGGAGATGGGAAAGTGGATTCTGGTCACTCCCCTGCACAAGTGCTTATTGTTCCCAAGGAACCCTGGACCAGTGAAGGCCGTGTGGGGCTATTCCCATTCCAGGAGAGCTGCGAGCCCAGTGCCCACTGCTGACAGCCCAGGAGGAGAGGGAGTCATGCAGCTTGCAGCAGGCCAGGGCAGGCACGAAGGCGCGCGGCTGTGCAGGCTGCAGGCACCAAGGGGGTCGGGAGAGGAAGGGTCCTTGTCAGCGTAAGGAAGCAGCGAACAATAAGGGGAGGAGCAGGCTGAAGGAATTCCTATTCCCCAAGAGTTTCCTTTCAGCATAAGGTGGGTGTGTCTTCCTCCACCCTCAGCCACATCCTAAAATAAACAGCGCAGCTCCTTGGGACCATCCACATCCCCGACGCTGCGCCGGCGGCTGTGGCCAGAACCCTGCAAGGGTCAGCAGGGGAAGCAGAACCTGAACCAGGATGAAACTCTGGTGCTTTTGGCCAACAGCCGTGCTTTCTGTTCAGTAACTGTGCTGGTTTTAAACAAACGCTAGTGCTCCTCCCGCCCCCGGGCAGCATCAGCACTGGAGTGGCTCAGAACAGACTGTAGAAGGCCTGGGCAGGGGCACAGGTGGGTAAGAGCAGGACATGGCAGGGCCGATCACAGCCATGGATGGGGTCTGGGACCTTTGTCCTCCTCCCGCAGTGTTTCGGAAGGTGGCAGGAGGAAGACTCCTCTTGCTGTAGACAGTTACCACCACAGGGAAGGGGCATAACCAGGGGAAAGCGCTTGGGGCTG
Organism: Eurypyga helias; assembly: GCF_000690775.1. Classification (NCBI taxonomy): domain Eukaryota; kingdom Metazoa; phylum Chordata; class Aves; order Eurypygiformes; family Eurypygidae; genus Eurypyga; species Eurypyga helias. The sequence continues at coordinate 14,463 of NW_010225730.1, read as the reverse complement.
TGTTCAGTGCATGTCTTACCTAAGGGACGTGAGTTCATTATGTGGTGGTATTTTCAGGGGGTTTATAAGGCAAACCTTGGGAGCTCCTGGCATTCCCCACAGCCCAGTCTTCCTCGCATTGCATGGTGTGTCAGCAAGGACACTCCAGCTGGCGAGAACAGAGACTACGCTCAAGCCTTGTCACATCCCGGGAATGGAGTAGGGATAGTTGTGTCCCACCCTTGGACAGACACTCCTAGGAAAACCAGACACTGCAGGAAGTGGTGCAGTACCTCCCCAGTGATGTTTCCTCCTTGGAGTTAGTCCTGAAAGTGCCTCATTGTGGTGGGAAGGGCTCCATGGCTGATCTGTGGGGGGAGAGGTGGAAGGACTCAGTTAAGCTAGTTGAGGATGCTCGGCTGTCGCAGTAAGTGATTTCAGCATCCAAAAGGTAGATGTGGCTGGGGAGCCAGACTCACCAGGTACTCTGCCCGCTTCTATGCCATCCCTGTTGGGAAGTGACAGCAGTTTTCAGCACTTGGCTTGCTGCTGGCTGCCACGGAAGCTACGGGACTGCAGCCACAGCGAAGTGCTTGGCACATGACGCTTCTGGGGTGATCTGGAGGGAAAGATCAGCTACCGACCCTGTGATCTCAGTAATTCGATGGGTGCCCTGCAGCCCAGAGCAGCTGTGGGTGCTGGGAAACACAAGAACAGCCTGCAGTGCTGCAAAGCGGGACACATGCGGTTCTTACCCTCCTTCTTCACAAGCTGTGTGAAGGTTCCCTGACCTGGAGCTGGGTCAGCCCAAAGCCCCAATTCAGAATAAGCCCTTGTCAGTTCATGCAGTAAGTGCCTGACTGCAACAGGCGCTTTGCTCCTGGGATGAGCTGAGATCCCTGGCTCAGTTTTTACCTTACACGAAATCGTACTGCTGTCCTGAAATTTTACAAAGACAGTTCTGTGCCTACATCAGTGTGCCAGCATCCTTTGGAGTCCTGCAAGGACTTTCAGCCAGGCTAGGAAGGTCAGAACAAACAGCCTCTGGCACCTCACCGGTCTAACCGAAACTGCCAGTGTTAGCTCAACACAAACTGCTCCTGTGGGCCCGAGATAAACGTGAGAGAGGTTCCATGACACCAAACAGCAGAGCAGTCCCAGGGTCAGTTCACAGCAGCATGTACCCAGCAGCACCTTGTTGTCAGTGTGGTGCACAGCTGGACTGCAACCACCCACAATTCCAGACATCAAGGTCCGCGTTCCAAACCATTCTGCACAGAACAGCACTGTAACTACACTGCCTGAAACGCAAACTGTGCCTGGGGACAGGATTTGGCACAGGGACTGTGTCCCGGATGGTGTCTCTGGACATGCCAGTCCCTGCCTTCCCATGTGCAGGGCATGAAGGCTTTGCACAAAGAAATTGTTCCCATCTCTCTTACGGTGCAACAGTTTGTTCTGAGCTCTTCCTTGCACTGGAGAGCTCCCCTTTTCCCACTACCATGTCTCAGTTACAATGGTAAAAAATAGAGATTTCTGGTTAAGCATGGAATTCCCTATGGATGGCCAGGAAACACAGTAAGAGCAAGCACCTTGCCATCACCTGTAACCATGTGGTGTGCTGGCTTCCTCACCCCGCACGTGCTGTCTCGTTGGAAGCCTCCCGAGGCAGGATCCCCACTGCTGCCTGTTTGGGCAGCCATTCAGCATTAAGTACACTGTTACTGTCAGGACAAGATGGCTGGGAGTGGCTGTGGCACACGCACTGCACTGTGAGCGCAGTGGCCAGGTATAACTCAGTCCCAGTAGCTTCAACCTAGTGTCCTGGAAGTCCCTGCCCGCGTGTCAGCACTTCCCCTAGAAGCAGTTTGGAGACCCGGGCCGGCTGCCTTACACATGAGAACTCATTTTGTCAAAGTGCCTTTTGATGTTCAGAGAAGACTGCACCTACAAGGGGGGGCTGTCATTTACAGGAGGATGGAGGATCTTTACACTGAGGAAAGGAGCGAAGCAGCTGAGCGCTGAAAGCTGCACCCAGGCTCACAGCAGCAACTCTCTCCACATCTGGAGTGGGAGCAGCTCATGCGGTGTGTTACAACTCTGCTGCAGAAGCAGGGTAAAGTATTCGCCCAGCTTTGGGCCAGCCACCTTGCCCCCAGCTTATGCTGTTTGACAAGCAACACGTGGCTCCATGTGTTGTTATCATGGCAGCGGGAGACGGGAAGGCTCTGTGTCTGGGCACTGGGTGCTCCCTTCGCTTCGTCTGGCTGAGTCAGACTGTGATCCCTCGGTAGAGCTAATGCCATTCGGGGCTGGAATTCTGCAAACTATACACTGACCAGAAAAGCATCACCACAAGGCCATTGTGCTGTGTTCTAAGAACAGTTGCTGGGGCTGAGAGGCGTTTCCCTCACTGCAGTGAAGCACTTGGGCATCAGAGTGTTCGCACTTCACCGCGGGGCAGATGTCCGGCCAGAATCCAAAGGTGTGTGCTGTCATTAGCACTGCCGAGGGCAGGAGGTGTTACCCATCCCTGGGTGTCTGTGTGGGATGCTCCGGGCTCTGCAGCGGTACGTCCTGCTCTCCCCGAGTGTGCTCAGGCTGATGTAGCACAGCCCAGTTCCCTCTTACCTTCACCGTGTTCCCAGGAATAGCTGCAGTGCCATAGGCTCTGCTCCTTCCGCTCCCTTTCCAGAGCTGGGCCTTGGGCTGGCCCGACTCCTCCCGTGTGAGGAGTCACTACTGTCCAATGAACTCTGCTGGAGGGTATGTTCTGCTGGATGGAACGAGAAACCCAGATGACTAACGTGGCTTTTCTCTCTTTCCTCCAGACATCACAAAGCCGCCACTAGCACCGAAACCAAAGATTATCGCTCATCTTTCTCCAGTAGCCATCTCCAAATTTTCTCCCTCTCTGCCAAGGGCAGATATTCTTCATAGCCCGAACTCCATGTCTAGGGGTCCCAAACCACCCATTGCTCCCAAGCCCAAATTCTCCGCTGACACTGAGCGCACATCCAGCGGTTATACCAACAATAGCTTCAGTCAGTGCTCCAATGGGAAACTGGGATGTCCTGACAGAGAGCTGTGTGAAGGCAGCCACTGCCATGTCGGCTGCCCCCAGTCTGAGGCAGCCAACGCGTACATTGCAGTTCCTGAAACTCAGCTGTGCAGTGAAGGCTGTAATGACTTGGAACGGGAGCATGACCAGAGCCCAGCTTCCTTCACAGAAAATGAGGCCCCAGAAACCCCAGACGAGGCTGAGAAGGAAGAGGATAGTACTGCTAATGAGGACAACACCAGTAATCAAGAAGTCTCCAAGGAGGAGCACCCTAACTCCTCGGATATTGCTGAGCCAGTGCAACCCGGCTCCGAAGAGTCAGCTGGAGTCTATGAGCAGCCCAATGCCCTTCGTGTGTGCCCCTCGGATGTCCCTGATGGGGACAGTGGTGCTGCCAGGAATGCAGGGGAAGGTGGGGATGTGGTAGGTGTTTGTAGTGAAACCAGAACTAAGGAGGAAACTTCTGACAACCTGGACATGGCGAAGGACGACAGTGATTGTCAGCCTGACAGTGGTGACATCTGGAGTAGAGCTGAGGAGCTGGAGGGTGGTACCTGCGCACGCAGTGTTGTCACGCCACTGCCTGCAGGAGGACCAGGCCCTGGCAGGGAGAAGGCCGTGCAGGAGGAGCAGGAGCTGCCTGAGGGTTTGGAGAAGGGGGGCAGGTGTCTTGCACACGACGGCGAGCAGTGTGCGCACGCAGAGCTGGATGCAAATGTGGAAGGGCAGTTTGAAAACAATGACTCTGCCAGCCTTGACGTGCTGCCAGCTGAGGGCAGTGAGGAAACAGCTCCTGGCTTGGAAGCACGTGAAGGTGAACACGATGCAGACGGTGGAGAGTCCAGCCCTCAAGCAGCAGCTGAAGAGGAGGAAGCAGACCCAGACGAGCACAGCAGTACAAACACGGGAGATGCCAGCCACGGCTGCCAGGTCAGTGAGGGGAAGATGTCAGAGGTAGCCTGTGAAGCAAGCAAAGACTCTGAGAACAGGGATGAGGAAGCTGTGAATGCAGGCAATATGGACAATGCTTGTCACATTGTTCCCTGGGAGAATGAATGTGGTGCAGAGACAGCCCTGGCACATTGGGGTGAGGACCCTGAAAGAGAAGGGACCTCTCTGGATGAAGCTGGTGTGGTCTTGGCCAGTGTACCAAGTGCTCCAGGGATGGAGCCAGAGATGGAAGATGTGGCTGTTGAAGAGCATGGAGAGAGTACTGTGGAAACCTCTACGTCAGATGAGCTGCAACTGGAAGTCAGTGAGGTGGAAGCAGAGAGCCTCAGCAAAAGTGTCCCACATCCCCCTCAACAGGTCCTGCTGGAAGAAGAGTTACAGGTCTGTAAGCTGGGCAACATGAACGTGGCATGTGGGGCCACACAGGTCTCGCATGAGATTGTGGCAGTCCCTCAGGTGGTCGTTGTGCCCGAAGAATCAGAGGGAAGAGAAACCAGCAGTGATTCCCTAGATGACCCTGAAAATGACGTCGCTCAGGATAGGCAGGCTGATTTCGGAGCTGATCACAGTACCAAGGAGGAGTTGGGCACGGACGGTGAAAACAGCTTGCTGCCCATTGATCGTAAAAGCATCGTCACTCGAACACGCTCACTCTCTGGGAAAATGCCGGGTTGTGTCCCAGAAACTGTTCCAGAAGAAGCTGGACCTGAAACGGACTTACCGTCTTCCCACACTGGCTCTGGGGCAGAAGAACCAAGCAGTGATTTATTCTCGGGGGAAGGAAAAGCAGTAGAAGCCGGCAGGGCATTACCAGCCAAGTCCAGACGTTTCCTCTTATACCCTCGATCTTACTCCGTTGAAGGGAGGGAGACCCCGGCCTCTGTTTGCAGAGAAAGTGATGGCTGCGGACTGGATGATGGCAGAATAAGAAGGACAGAGGACAACTTGTCTTTGCCTTGTGTCAATGGTTGCTCAGGTAGTTTTTCCCAGAGAAATCATCTTTCATCCTGTGGCTTATCTACTCCGTCCTCCGTTGTGGATATACCACCTCCTTTTGAACTTGCCTACATCACCAAAAAGCCAATCACTAAAAGTTCCCCATCACTTCTGATCGAAAATGACTCACCTGACAAGCATTCCAAGAAAAAGAAATCTTCCTTCAAGAGGTTCCTGACTCTCAAATTCAAGAAGAAAACGGAAAGTAAAGTCCATGTAGATGTCAATGTTTCCTCCTCAAGGTCCTCATCAGAGTCGAGCTACCACGGGCCTCCACGGCTGATGGAGCTGGACAGGAGGAGCCTCAGCAGCTCACCTCAACTGAAGTCACATGTGGGGAAGCTCCGTGTGTCCGAGTCTCCTTCGGCTGTTCTTTTTTATAAGGATGGCAAAAGAAAAGGAACGCTAGCAGGAGCGTGGCACGGGTGGAGTCCTTTGAGGACCGGTCCAGACCTCCATTCATGCCGCTCCCGTTAACGAAGCCTCGTTCCATCTCATTCCCCAATGCTGACACATCTGACTACGAGAACATCCCAGCTATGAGCTCTGACTACGAAAACATCCACATTCCTCCACGAAGACCTACCAGAGCAGGAACTTTTACTGAGTTTTTTGAGGACCCCAGCCGGGCGCTGTCTGCTGCTAATGAGAACGACGGCTACGTGGACATGAGCAGCTTTGCTGGCTTTGAGAACAAGCAGCCACCTGCTGACCAGGACCCAGAAAGGTACGGTAACAACTTTCTGTGTATGACCTGCTACCCCTGGCCAAAGAGGCCAGGCCCATGCGTGGTATCCTAGGCAGCCCCTCCATGGGGCTTGGTCTGTAGCTCTCTCTCAGGAAGAGTGTACGGGAGAGGCTGGAGCAACACAAGATAAGCCTTTTGCAGTGAAAACCCAGAAAGACACCCCATTAGCGCCTTCCTCTGTCAGTGTGTGCTGGCACTCCAGAGGACGCTGCTCCTGTGCTTGACAGACACAGAGCAAAGAGCATTTGAAAACACTTGGTTTAGGTGGCGGGTGTGATGTTTGTGCCCTGGGGGTCAGGGAGAGCTTGCTGTGCTCTGCAGTGGGAAGGGCTGCGGAATTCTGGGCAGAGCGACAAGAGAGCCACTTGCTGGGAGGGCTCCTGCTTCACTGTGTCAGTCCCATCGGTTTTGCCAAGCCGGGAGAGACATGATTTACCTCTCAAGGTGCGTCACTTGTGCACAGACCACAACATCCCAAATCATGAGCTAATCAGAGTGGACAGCTAATTTTCAAAGTGGCTTTACAGCTTATCATCATGGCACTTTGAAAGAGCTGCTCATTTAGGAATGAATTAAATAGCTCTGTCTGAAACCATATGCATTGTGAACATTAATAACCACCTTCCATCCCATTCCATGGGATTATTTGCAAGCCAGAAAACGGCCCTTTCCCTGTCACGCAGGAGCACTGTGCTCCAGGCCTTGGAATCGGACCGTAAAGCTCTTGTCTGACTGTACCGTGCTCTGGCAGGGGAGTGCAGAGGTGTACGCGAGGAGCATGTGCCACTGCGGTCATGTGGAGCAGGCGATGAGCAAACGAGGTGCCAAGCAGATGGATGCAAAGGCATGTCTGCAATGCAGCTGCATTTAGCTGGGGCTGTGAGAAAAAGCTAAAGCTCTGCAAAGTAAGGCCTCCATATCGTTTCCATCCACCCTTCTCCCTCTACTGATGTAATACTTCTGTGTCTTTGCCACACCGACTTTCTGTGGTCTTCTCCCCCATCTGTGAAGGGAACAAGCCGTGGGCATTTCATGCTTCCCCCTCTGGGTAGTTCAGACTAGGGAGTGAAAGACCTTTCCTTTATCACCTCTGACCGAGACAGGCAAACCATGGCCGAGACCAGAGTGGTTGCAGGGCTCTGTCTCCCCAAGAGAGGCAAGCACTGGGGTGCCAGGGGTGGGGGTGCGCGGCATAGGGAGAGAGCTGGCACAAGGGTCCTGCCGTGGATGCAGACGTGCCGGGAGCTGAGGGCTCTGGCAGCCAGGCCTGTGGGGATGCCAGCGTGGGGACACGGTGGAGCGCGGCGCAGCCCCAGAGCGGAGTTCAGTGGAGTCTGACGAGCCCCCGACACAGCGCTTTGGTGGTTCGCATCACACCCAGCATGCAGCCTGTGCTCGGGGAAGGCTGGCAGCGCTGTGTCCCTGAATCGCCGCCCATGTCAGGCAGCTCTGGGAACACCGAGTTAAAAATACGAAACCGACGTCAGCTGCTGTGACTTGGGCCCATTGATGAACTTCCCGTGGAAGCCTGTTGTTTCCAAGGGAGAGCCAATGCAAGCGCGTTCAGGAAGTCTCAAGGTCAAGGCGTGAACGGTCTCAGCCTGCTGGCTGCTGTGCCTGCAGCTTGTGCTGCAGGGTGGGGGGCAGTGAGGCTGGGCCCGGGCAAGCCCCGGTCAGGATCCCAGGGTGCGGGGAGGAGTGCCAGGCGGGCAGGCACACACCGCGCTGTCGACAGCACTCATTTGCTGTGTCTGTCAGGATGTCTGGGACACAGACATGCCTGCCAAGCTCTGATGCAATGTGACGGGTCGTACACATCCCACGGCACGATGTGCTGGGAGAAGCAGCGCGTGGTGTGACCGTAAAGTAAATCAGATCACGCATGTACACGCAACCGAACCCACTTACACATGCACACATGAGGTGTGGACAGGGATGTTTCATCTCCCACTAAGGCAGCTCTGCCTGGACTGTTTTGCGATGCATTGCAGCTTTCTAGTACAGCCAGTTGCAACACACAGCTCTCCCACAGCCACCCAGGGGTAATGGTTACTGTGAAATCCACCTGCTCGCATCCTGGGGCCTATTTCCAGCACTGAGAGCGCAAGGTGTCAGAGCAAACCCACACAGTACAGGGCCTGAGCCCACGAACCCCTCTCGGGTGCTCTCGCCTGCAGAGCGTGGTACGCAGTATCCCCTGATGCCCGGGGAATGACCAGGCGTGTGACGGAGCCAAGGACGACACTTGTCTTGCGTTTCAGAGCAGCCTGAGAGAGTGCTGTACAAGGCCACAGTGACCAGGGAAGCTCTGCTGCTGTATGTGCCTGGGGAGAAGGGCAGCGGGGGGCGCTTACAGAGAGAGACACCCGAGCAGATTCACTCTTTACTTTTCCTGCTTAACAGGAAAGACCACACGGAGGAGGTTGAGAGCAATCATTTCTATAGAAAAAGCCCAGTAACGACAGGTTCTGCACAGAGCTTCACTCAGAACTGCTGCTGCCGGAACACACTGGGAATATTGCCCCCTGAAGGGCAGTTATCGCGGGTGCCCAGAGCTGAGTTATGTCCTAGTAATAATTAAACACGGATTTGGGCTTATGGCAGTACAGATCATAATTAGCCGTTTTCATGGGAGTTAAACGAGGGCAGTTAGATTCTGAGTTCCTCACAACGCGGTGCCTAGAACTCCAGGCACAGCCAGAAATGGACATAGCTCTGCTTCCTTTCTAGAGCAGCTGAGGTAGTTTCAGCGCTGAGGCTCACACACCAACTTTGAAGCTACAGATGTGACAGCAGGGAACACTGGCTCTCTCCCGGTAAAGTCAGCAGCGCAGACTGTGCTGTAATCAGAGCCTTCTGTTCTGCACACTACAGATGCAATGCCTTTTCCATCACTGCAGAGAGAAGCAGGACCGTGCACACCAGCACCCACTGGTGTGTGCACCCCCCCGGCCTTGTGCAGCCCACGTACTACTGAGACTGTAGTGTTACAACAACCAGCTGCTCTATTCCATCACTGTCCAGCCCCATCCCGCTCCTTGACCATGGCCACGTCCTCTTCCTCTGCTTTGCCCCAGGGGCTTGTTTGACCCCGTTCAGACAGGGCAACGCCTCTTGGCTTGGCTGGTGCTGAGAAGCCCAGCCAGGCACACTAGGTCCACTGGTCCAATGGCTACGGAGGCACAGCCCCTGCTGCACAGCTCTGCTGCCAGAGCCCTGAGTGGAACACAGCCATCCAAAGAGTGCTTGGCCCTCTGGGAAGTAAGCCAGTAAACATGGAGCGAACCCCACACCCGCCTGCACACAACGTTGTATCACAGGGCCAGAAGCGAGGTTCAGTCACAGGACAAGGGCCAGCTCATGCCTTTTGTGTTCCTGGCTCAAGCCGACGCAGCTGGGCCACGGCTGCTGGCCACATCGTCACACGAGCTGCCTGGGCTGGCGGTTTCGATGCCGCATGCACTGCTGTCCACGAGCAGAGGGCCAGGCTGCGCTCCCACCTTCTCTGCTTCCCGAGCTCTCAGGCACAGCACAGAGCTCAGGGAGGGTGCCAGAACCAGTGCTGGTGTAGCCTATGTGGGAGCTTTTGTGGCAGCACTGGTGGCCTGGGATGCAGAGTGACACCTTATTGGCACGCACTGTTCCTGTACCTCTCCCCTCGCTCCCCTCTAGCCTCAGCGCCGTTCTCGGCCGGGGGCATGTGGCAGAGGAAGGCTTTCGGCCTGGTTACTGGCGGGGTCATTCTTGGGTTGCAGGAGACACACGGGCGCAGCACAGCGCAGGCCCCTTGCGGGTGCTGCTGAAGGCGCGCACACTGCGCACGTGGGCACTCCTGTACCGCCGCATCGGGAAGTGCTGCTGTGGCACAGGAAGGGTGCACTGGCTTTAGTCAGGGAAGAGGTAACTTTCTTCCCAGGGGCTGGTGGGAAGCTAAACCGTGGCAAGGGGCCAGCTCACAGCCATACCAAAGTCATTTCCACTTTGGAAACAGTGAGTACAAACCACGGTGGGTCCTACTCTTCCTAGTACCGTTACTGTAGTTCCTTGTGCTGCCCTGACTCCCCCGTGCACACGCCCAACAGCTGCTCTCGCACATGAGCGGCACTGCCATCAGTAACGCTGCAGCAAGGCCCGGAGATGGTTCCCTCGCTGGGACTCGTCACTGGGCAAGGTGTGTGTAAGTTCGCCTCTACGCAAGGCGCTGCTTGCCAGACATTTATGCAGGGCCTGAGTGTTGTTGCAGGTACAGACTCTGTGAAGCATGAGCGGTATGTCGCTGCTGCCTCTCCTAATCTAGGAAGAAAATCTGCTTTCTTGCAAGAAAGAAAACCTGGAAACTGGCACTACCTGCCTTGGATGGAGCAATTTCTCCGTTCTCTAAAAGGCTTTAGCAATATTAATTTTACGTGTCTTCCCAACACAACTCCAAGCAACTCCCAGAATGCTTCCCACCACAAAGCCAAGCCCTCTGCCTTCCACCAGTTCTGCTGTCTTTTGGCATCGGGTGCCAAGAATTCAGTTTTCTATTAATAAGTATATCACTAAAAATTCTGGCTGCAGCAAAGGACTGACGTAAGTTCGGTTTTGTGTTGGCGTGTCACTGCCATCTGCATGCTGGCAGCCTTGCTCGTGCTCTTGCCTCAGTCCTTAGTGAAGGGTTATGCTCAGCTGGACCCTGTGAAAGCACTACGATGGGCTGGATCCATTCACCACTGTGACGGTCACACTGGGCCAGTGACACGCGCTCCCACCTCCGTCCAGGCTAGATTCCTACCTAGTTACCTAGTCAACTCTCTGTCGTGCCTGTCAGGCAACAGAACCAGCCCACCAAGGCTCGGCACCTCCAGGGCAGCGCACCGCGGGGACAAGCTCCGCTGTGTTTGGCATGGCGCCATCGGCGCCACTCTGACCACGGGAGTCAGGCACACCTTTTCCTGACGTGTCTACCTGCAGTGCATTATGAACTGTGCTTCTTTGGGCAAGTAGCAGAGCCTACACCTTCCCTTGTTGCTGTTCTGGGTGCAGAACTCTGCCAGCCTGGCTGCTGGGCAGCACCCGCGAGCCTGTACCTCGAGCCCCTTCACCCCCAGAAGATGGCAACCCTGGCAGAGCTGACTGGTACTGGTCCCGCAGCGTGGCTACGGAATGCACGGTGCCATGTGCCCTAACTCACACCAGCATCAGCCTGATCCTGGGGGTTCCCGCCCCTTGGGTTCCAAGATGGGACCATGACACTGAAAGCCCCCTGGTTTGCAGTCGACAGGGAGAACAGGAGAACAGCGTCCCGAGGCAGACAGATAGAGCAGTGCTGCTTTGGACACTGGCAGGGATGCGCAGGGTCCAAGGCCCTGGGTCTCACCTGTATTGCACCTGGGTGGGATCTGAAGTGGGATGAGCCCCTCCAGAGGTTAACAAACATGCTGAAGGTAACAAGGAATTTGTGAAGGGCAGGGGGCTCAGCTCTGTGCCCAGAGTGGGGTCTCCCCACAGGGGGTACTGCTCCCACTCTGGCAGTTCCACTCCTCACTGTGGCGCAGACCGATGAGAGGAGTAAGTGCTACCAAGAGTCCATAGTGAGACCAGAGGGGCTCTCTCTGCTCAAAGACCACAGGTATAAGTACGAAGTGACCCCACTGAAGGCAGGGGGCATTCCCCCCAGTTTCCCCACACTGTATCCAGGGCCAGGCTCTCCCTGGGGTCTTACAGAGGAGAACAGGGCAACAGCGCCAAGCAGATTCCCTGTGTCATGACATGGGGCTGCTCAGCACATCACCTGAACCCCATCCTGACAAGGGGTACATGTCTTCCCTGTTATCTTCCATCCCTGGACACTGTGGAAGCACTAAAAGGATGCAGCAAGGGAAGAGGTTGGCAGAGATGGGGAAGAGTAGGGCACAAGGAACAGTGGGGCTGGATAAGCCAGGGCTAGAAAAAAAGCATGGCAAGTGCTGTGCTGATGCCCTAAGGAGACCTCTGAGGGTGCTGGTGGATAGAGAAGCTGCGGGTGCCTGGGATGCAAATGACTGCACGAAAGTAAGAGCTGTGGTGGGTGCCAGACGGTGTCAGGGATGTGCTCCTGGAGTCCATGAAGGGCAGCGCTGCCTGTAGTGACCTGTTATGCACGAGCAGCCACCCCATTGTACCTCCGGGCATGGCGGGCGCTGGGTGCGGCGCAGCTGCGCGTCAGCCCTGCCGGTTCATTGCCAGGTCATCCCTGGGGAGGAAGTGTTCCCTGTTTACAGGAAATGCGGGACAAGGGCCGGAGGGCCAGGCTGGGCGCAGGTTGAGGCCACTGCAGCTTGCTGCCTCTCCATCGTGCCAAGGGAGCGGGCAGGGTGGGCCACTTGCCTGAGGACCAAGGCTGCTGCATGTTGTTCCCTGCCATGTCCAACTTTTGCTACTGCTGGTTTTCCCTAGTGCTTTAAAGCCGCGGGACTGGGGAGGGAATAGTGCTCGGGAGCCGTGGGGCACCCCGGAGTGCGTGTGGCTGAGCCTGAAACACGACTGGCTGTGCTGGTCCGTGCAGGTGCCACAGGGCAAGAGCAGCCCACCCCTCCCCAGCATGTCTGGGCTGTGGTCAGCGAAACCTCACTGTTGGGCTTCCTCTTCCTCCTCCTCTGCTTGCCCTGCCTGGGCTGGGCCAAAGGCCATTCCCTGGGATGGAGCCCACGCCCCGGGGAGCTCCTCACTGCCCGCGCTCCCTTCTCCATGTACACCCACAGCACTGCTTGCTGAGCACCTCCAGGAGCAGTGGCTGGAGGGGGGGTTGTCCCTAAAGCTGTTGAGAGCAGAGCAAAAGGTTTGGTTCCAACACGGACATGGAAGAGGTTTCTTAAGTGCTGCCCTTGTCCAAAGGGTTCTTGAGCCTGATGGTGTGTGCAAACCTGCTTCCAAAGGACACCAGTTTACTGCATGTCATATGAGCAGGTTTCCAGGAGGGCTGCGATGCTGCCCACCCGAGAACTTGCAGACCCTGGGAATAAGCCAGAGAAGACACCGGTGAGAGGCACCGCTCGTGCTGGGCCCTTGGCCCAGCCGGGCAAACGCAGCTTGTGAGAGCTGCTTGGCTGCGCGCGAGGGCAGGGCTCGTAGGAATGGAGCAGAGGCCGCCAGCCGACCGCCCTGTGTGGAGGCACAGAGCCCAGCCTGCAGCTTGGACGGGGCTGCAGATACGTAGGGAGGGTCCTTTCTGAAAGGAAGCAGGAATCTGGTCAGTGGCCTGAGAAGCCTTGTTCTTCATTGCCCTCCCACCTACATTAACTGGGTCGGGCCTGGCCTCCTGGCACTCTGCCTGGGCTCCGAAGCCTTGGATTTGTTCACACCTGGGATCCCCGCATGGGAGACCAAGGAAGAACAGAGGGATGAGGCAGAGCTGGGAGAGCACATTGTGACTGTTTCAGAGGACATGGGAACTACAGGAATTGCACACACAGCATGAGCCAGGCCCTGTTCCAGCCCACCCTGGTCGGGCACACTGCCGGCTGGGACACACAGAGACGTAAGGTTCGGTGTCTCCAGACCTGCCCTGTGGATGGAACCTGCCCCTGGCAGTGTAAAATCCTTGGGGTCGCTGTGATGCAGGGGCTGCGTGTAGTGCCTGGATGATGCTGTGCCCAAGGCCACTACTCTGAGCCTTAAGGGTAAAGCAGACGCCAGCTGGAATAGACGGCTGGTAGCTCCCGTACGCCTGGCATGTGCTGGTGCGGGGAGACTGAGTGTGGTGAGGCAGTGCCAAGAACAGTGCTACCGCGGTTAGTAAAGTGGGTAATGTGAGTGCTGGGTAACTGGATAAAGGTCCGAGATCTTAGAATGATCAAACGGCAGGGGCCATGAGCAAGGCAAACACCCAGATCTTCCGTTTCAGAGAAGAGACAGAGGGAAGGGCCAAGCTGAATGCTGCCTGTCAGGGCCTTCACAGGAGCAGCATGGGGAAGACGGCCTGCAGGTCAGCAGGCAAAGGCAGCGTGAGTGCCAGGGCCTGGAATTTGGAGCTGCACCTACCCAGAGCACCAGTGAGAGACACCTGCCCAAGGCAAAGGGCAGGGACCATAGGGAGATGGCAGGAGAACCTAGAGGTAGGTTCTCCCTTGCTGGAGGCTTTGAAATCCCTGGCCCTTTTGGTTTAAAATAAAGATGTTTTTTCTAAAAGAAAGCGCTGAGAGCCTGGGCCAGTCCTGCACCCCAGAGCCAGCACTGCCACTGCCTGGCTTTCTCTGGCTCCCAGGGCCAAGTTCAGGCTGCCCTGAAACCACTCAAGGATGCTGGGATCTGAGCACCTTGCGCTGTAATTGATGCCACTGCTATGACAATTACACTTCTCCCATCCTGCTGGTGTTTTCCCAGGGAACCCCTGGTTACACTGGCTGAAGTTAGTGTTTTTCATGAGCACTGAGGTGTTAGTAGGACATTTTTACACCCACTCTGAGGGCTGACTCAGGATAAGCAGTTCTGCTTGCAACCAAGTGTGAACCTTTTGCTCTGAACTGAGCCAGAGCACTGAGCTTTTGGGGTAGCTTGGACAAGGTCAGGTACCTTCCCACTCTCCCCTCAGAGCCTTCTGCTTGCCTGATCAGTGGCTGTTGGACCTGGCAGCAAACCCCCAGGCTTGAGAGGTCTTGCCTCCCACACCTAGCAGGGCTGCCCTGATGTGTTACCTCCGGGCAAGACGTGGATTTGGGATGCCGAGCAGCAGCGAGTGCCAGCATAAGGCTAGTGACCCACTGTCCTG
>NW_010225729.1:289-1111 GCF_000690775.1 Eurypyga helias | reverse complement strand
AGAGAGTGAAAAATTGATCTAAAAGCTGGAAATTGCTGCCAAATCGAGGGAAATTGCCCCAAAAATAGTGAGAAAAGCTCCCAAAATTTTACACGGGGGATGCCAAAATGATGGAAACTGCCCCAAAATAGGGTGGGAATCCCAAGAAGGGGGGAATGTGCCCCAAAATATTGGAATTGGGGGGGGAAATGGCTTCAGAATGTCCAGGAGGTTTGGAATTAGTGGGAATCTGCCCCAGATTGGCAGGAAAACACCCCAAAATTAGGGAAACTGCAGCAAAACTGTGAGAAACGATACAAAAATACTAAAGGAGGAGCCCTAAAAAGGTGGGAAATGGCCCCAAAAGATGAGCGGGATCACAAATTTGCCAGAAACCGCCCCAAAAAGAGAGGAAGGCGGAATCCCAAACGGCTGGGAATTACCCCCAAAACACTGAGGGGGGATCTGAGTCAAAACTTGGGGTTTTGGCCCCAAAATGGTGCTCGGTCGGGGACCCCCAATTTGGGGAGTAAACCCTAAAACAGGGGAGTTTCGCTGCGTGATGTCACCAGCCTCCGAAACCCAGTGTTGGGGGGGGGTGAGGCAAGGGAAAAACGGTGGGTTTTGCCCCAAAATCGCTGGTTTTGGGAGGTAAAATGCAACGGTTCTCTCAGCACTGCGTTTTGGGTGGGAAAACCCCTCGTTGTACCCCTGTGGAGGGGGTAAAAGTGGGGGTTTTTAGGCTTATCGATGCGGGAGGGTCTCACCTGTGTGGAGAAAGGAAGGAAAAAGGGAATTTTTTGGGGTCTAAAACACCCAAAAACGGGATCCGGGGGGGGAACC
>NW_010225729.1:0-253 GCF_000690775.1 Eurypyga helias | reverse complement strand
TGCCCCCCGCTCCGGAGGCGGCCCCCGCCCCGGGAGTCTGGCGTCGGGGCGAAAACGGGTTAGAAAAACCCCGTTTCTCCCTAATTTTACCTCAAAACCGTGCGGCTTTTCCCTCGGGGAGCTCGAGTCGCCTCAGAAAAGGCGGGAAAGAGGCGCGGCGGCAGCGCGCATGCGCGGCGGGAAAGGGCGGGAGCCCGCGGATTGGTCGCTCGGTCGAAAGTGGGCGTGGCCGCGACCCAGGGCGGGAAAAGGC
>NW_010225728.1:0-245 GCF_000690775.1 Eurypyga helias | reverse complement strand
GAGACCCTGGCGCAAGTTGGGGGCTTTCTGAGGGAAATGCAGTCGGAAATGGTGAAAGTCAGTTAAAAATGACCCATCAGGTCGCATTTGCTCTGGGTAGAACGGGCTGGAAGAGCAGCTCTTCTCACCCCACCCCGGTCCCTCCTTCCTTCCAGGGGCCGGGGAAGGCAGCGCCTTTCCAGCTGCCCTGAGGACGGGTTACGAGCGCCGGGGCCTGCTCGGTTGGGGGGTTTGGGAAGCACCCG
>NW_010225727.1:0-347 GCF_000690775.1 Eurypyga helias | reverse complement strand
CTATAGGGGCCGTGCTGGGGGGATGGGACACGCACACCCACACACGCCCCCCCGGGGCCCTATGGGGGCTATAGGGGACCAAGGGCTACGGGGACACTGCGAGGGGATCTATAGGGGATCCATAGGGGCACTCGGGGGGATCCATAGGGGTACGGTGAAAGATCTATAGGGGATCCATAGGGGGTCCTTGGGAGAGTTATAGGAGGACTATAGGGGATCCCTAGGGGCTCTATAGGGGCACTGTGGGGGGTCTATAGGGGCTGCATCCCCAGGAGCACCATAGGGGATCTATAGGGGCTATATAGAGGCTGCATAGGGGGTCCATCCCCAGGGGCGCCGTGGGGGGG
>NW_010225726.1:0-4487 GCF_000690775.1 Eurypyga helias | reverse complement strand
CAATGAAAAAGTATGATATGAAAGGTTATCTGGCTAGAAGGACTATCCAGTGGGAAGCCCTAGGAAACACGAGCATGTTCTTATAAAACAAAGTCCCAGAAAAGAGCCAGTTACTAAATTTAGCAATACAGCAAACACCATGAAGAGGTGTTAGAGAAGGCAGAGAGTCTTGAGAAAAATAAGTTAGGTAGTAAGGATTTTTCTTTTCGATCTTTCAATAGCATTTTCACAAACCAAGTTTTAATCCCTGTCGAACATTTAAGAAACCAGGACTAGAGCTCATAATCAGCAGTGAGGGAAAAATGCCCTTTAGAAGATGCCTCTCAGTCCCAGCTCTCCACTCATGCAGCCCAGGAAGACATCCTGGGAATATGATGTGGATCTCTCCCAAACATTGCTCTGGGGTTTCACTCCATGAAAATCAGGATGTTGGGAAGAGGAATGATGGGTAGCCAAATTTCTAAACTCAGAGGAAGGCAAACTTGCTTGAAACAGGTGTTGCATGCAGGGAAATTAATGGCCAAAACCACAGGAGTGTTAAATAAAATGGATGCATTTCTCAGGCTACTTCTAACTATCTAATAACACACTAAAAAATGTAAGAGCCTAGACCAGATCCTGCCTAGACATTAAAAGCCCTAAGCAACAAGCAAGTTTAATAAAAGTAAAACATTCTCCTCTTACCCTTCAAGGAACCTTTTTTTTGTGTATGGGAATGAACATAATACCATAAAGTGAAAAGGTGAAGGGGCATGCTGTATCTACTTAATGATATTGCTAACAGGCTACAAATACATATTACTCTGGATTTCCATGTAATGCTGTAAACCACTCACATTTTGTTCACAAAGCAGTTTGAGATCATCTCTTTGAGGAGAGCAGCCCACACCCCACTGTGTCTCTAAGTCATCGATCTGATTGGGAGCATGGTGTATAATGGGATGGATTTCTCCTGAAGCACTAGGATCAACCATCAGCTCCTTCACCCTACAATCAGAAAAATATTTAATATGTAAATTAGCATCTTCCTGTGCAAGAGTCACAACCAAAAATAAAGCTCTATAGGTTTATGTGCAATTTAATTCATTTAATAAGAATGATGATGTCAGCTTCACAAATTTAATGTACTTTCAGTGACAAAAAGATGTTAGTCCAACTCCTAAAAAGCATGGACCATTGAATTTAAATTACTTGCAGTTGGATAACAGTCCATCTTCTAGCAAGAAGCATTTTTTAAATTGAAATCTTACTACCCATTAATTCTTGAGAAAAAAATCTCCAAACTCTCAATATTAACTCCTTAACAGTGAATAATATTTGAAAGAAAAATTCATTCAGCACCCTAAATCTGACCATATTTTTCTGTGCACACAATTATGCTTTAAAAAAATTAGTCAGTACCCCACTAGCTGTTATAAGCAAATCCACTAAGAATTCTGAAGATAATAGCAATTTGCAATCAAGTATCCCAAAGAGTGAATAGATCCTTTAATTAAAATAATTTCAAAGGTGAAAATATCTTATTAAGATGTTAGGCTCTTGCAGCATGAAAATAGGTTAAAAGTTTGATAATGATTCTGTCAAAAAAAAGCCAATTTAAAAGAAAGTTTACATCAAAGTCTGCAAGTATAGCAAGTTTTAGAACAAATTCTTAATTTTTTAAGGGGATTTTTTTTCAAGTAGCACATATTTACTACAATGGAAACTGTATTTTATTCATCTTCAGAGTGATTAAAATTTTTAAAAATATATATGGGTTAAAATAGTTTTCTTTTGTAACTAGATTACAAATTACCCTAAACACAGACTTATCAGATTTGGTCTACTAAATGCACAAAGGTGACATCACCATTTTTTTAAATGTATGAAGGAAACTAGCAAGCCTGGATACAGTGTGGATGTTTAAGGAGGGTGAACAAAAGAGTGGGAAGATTATTGCAGATCATGCAAACCATCACCTGCCAAACAAAAAAAACCCCAAAATAATGTGTGACGCAAGGTAAGGGGACTAATGAAAGGTTGGACTGCAAAAATACATTGCCAAAAAGAAAACTTAAAAATAAAGATTCTATGTATAGAATGAAGTAGACCTGGTGATTGAAGAAGAAAAGTCGTCATACTCATAGGAAGGAGAGATATCAGAGCGACTGCCACTACCCTGTGAGAAGGGAATGTCCGAAGGACTAATTCCAAATTCCTTTACTCTGCAGCAGCAAAATACAGCAAAAAATTAAACTAAAATGTTCTCATAAACACAGTTAAAATGACAACTCTTTGTTTAGCATTCTTCTTTAATAAACTATAAAATTATTTATATATTAAAACACAAGTAGGAGTGTCGACATATTTAGAGTTACAGATCACTAAAAAAAAATTATCAAAACCAGTGCTGCTAATTTGCAGGAGACTATAAGAGCAATGCTTTCAGAAGAGTAATTCTGGATTTCAGTTTGTGCAGTTAATAAAAGTTGTTGTACCTTCAATATTCCATTAAACTGCTCCTTTTAACATATCAAAACTCTACAATACTTTAAATTCTATACTGCCCCATCTTTCACTGTGCAGACACTGGTGTTCAGCACCTAAAAACTAATTGCATTATGAAAATTATATATTGCTAGAAAAAAATAAAATACTACACAAAACACATGAAGCAACTTTACAGTGATAGGCATTTACTCCATAACATACAAATTTAACATCGAAAGGAAAAATCAATTTCAGTACAACTATTTAATATACTAGAAATAGGTATTTAATTTGTTTTGCAGTGTCTTTTTGTGGAGTCACTTCAGCAATGTGTATTCTATAAGGGATAGAAAGATCCAATGAGTCTTGATGAATGTGCAAGGTCCCTCATTATGTTACTGTAAGCAGGGGAGTGAATGCCCCTTCTCACCAGGAAGGAAATCGCATAGACTGGTCCAAGCCAGGCAGATTTGCTACTAACTCCCTTGCTCCAAACACAAAGTCATTTGGATATTGAGAGGAGTGGGAGGTAAGCTTCTTTAGCAGTCCTTTGTGCCCAATTAGTGACTAGCCGGGGGACGCGCAGCCAAGCAGCAGTTGTGGTTCTCCCCTAGGGGAATTCCCTGTGGTTCTTGCACTAGGACAAGCAGGCTACTAGGTGGTATCCTCTTCTGGCAAAACAAGGCTTTTTGATGGCCCAGAAGCTAGTTTGCCTTTGTTCTTTGCAGCAAAGCAGGGGGCGGGTCTCTGGCTCACAGGTCTGACTGCAGGCACATGTAGGACCCCCATCTCCACAAACATTAAACTAAGGAGAACTGCAGCTGGGTAAGGCTCCTTTCACACTCACTGAAGAGAGCAGTACAGGTCTCAGAGGTGCTGCATCAACCTCTGGAGCTGCTAATTTCTCTACACTGATTAAAATGTCACTGTTGGATTAACTGACTCAACTTGGGGATCTCAGATATTTGCCTGAAGTTGGGAAGTATAAAATTTGGGCCACAAAAACTGCAGAATCTTCATAAGAATAAACTAGCTGGAATAGATCTAGATATGATATGATATGATATGATATGATATGATATGATATGATATGATATATGATATGATATGATATGATATGATATGATATGATATGATATGATATGATATAAAAAAGAAACAGGCTGGCAACTGAATGCAATTCCACCAAGGGGATAAAAAATCACATTGCAGAAAGGTATTTCAGCCAACACCCCAGGGAATCATCATGAAAACACCTAATGCAAGAGGTGATGCCTCCAGGGCAGGGGAAAAACTAATAGGGACATCTCCCAGATTCCTTGCAATCCACAATATATCCATCTCTGGATAATGATTTAAATGCAGTTTCTATTGATTCTCTTCTAATGGTTGTAAAAAGTGACAAATGAAATTAAAAGTGAGCCTGAATCAGTAATCAGTTTTAATCTTATTAAGAAATGCAAGTACACTAAAATTATTCAAGTAGTTAAAATAGTTATACATCATGGAACAACAGTATTCCAAACATCAGTTATCAACAGCCAGTATAGCTATAAGTAATAACAATTTCCATACCTATTTGCGTATCTCAACGTATTTAGAGTGTTTTCACATGATGTCATACCTGGAGAAATTGTAGCAATCTGGAGAAAACATGCCACGCATTAATAAATTGTTTTGTACAGATGAAAGGGTAGATGAATTCAAATTAACTTTTTTTTTAATCTCTACTTTCATTTGAGTTGTTCTACAAAAACTGTCTAATATGTATAGCTGTCCTAATACAATGACATCTCAAGAAGATGTCAAGTCAAAGCTTCAATTTAATTTTTTCAACCATACCTGAAACATTAAGAATTCATAGAAGAATTCAGTCAATTTCCCCCATCTCTTAGTCTTTGCAACATAATATGTAAATGTAAAGCTCTAACTGAAAAAAAGACTCCTCAAAAAGAGAAACATGCAACTCAGTAGAAAGTGTCTAATGTATCCTGCAGAAAATTACCAGATTATTTATA
>NW_010225725.1:749-1008 GCF_000690775.1 Eurypyga helias | reverse complement strand
GCAGCAAGGACTGCCCAGGGCGCAGAATAAATATTATTGCAAGAAGCTGGAAATAATCTCCCCGTTCAGCCCAGGGTTCGCAGCGAGGAGCTGCTTTGATGGGTTTTCTTTTGCCTGGAGCCACTCAGGGGTCCCATCCCTCCCTCCCCTCCCAGGTCCACCTGATGAAGCCCGAGGCCGTGCCCAAGGCGTGCTGCGCCCCCACGAAGCTCAGCGCCACCTCCGTCCTCTACTACGACAGCAACAACAACGTCATCCT
>NW_010225725.1:0-696 GCF_000690775.1 Eurypyga helias | reverse complement strand
CCGGCCCCGCCGGGGCAACGGGACGCCGGCCTTCTGCCGCCTGCGCGGAGAGGGAGTTGAATGGGCTGCATCCAAGTCCAGCAGTAATAACAGGGAATAAAAATAAATCCCTCCCAGCGCTTCCTGGAAGCGGATGCGAATAACCTAAGCTTGCGCTCTCTTCCACACTCGATGACACGCGTGGCCACGCGGAGACGGGCCGAGGGTTTGCAGCCGGTTACACCTGGTTTGCCCGTGGCCGAGGTGTTTTCCCCTCGCGCTGCTGCAGGCGCGGGCTGGGCCGGAGGGTGATTAGGCCAAGAGGCAGCGTCCGAGCTGTCTCCAGCCACGTCTGTCTCACTAACCCACCTCAACCAGGATGTCTACCCACCTCACCCAGGATTTCTAATCCCCTAAAGGAAAACACCGCCAGCCCATTAAGCTGCTGGCTGACTAACCCGCTGCTGCTGACTTAAACTCAGCCAGTTGGAAAAAACACGAAGTTACCCATATTGAGGTACCGCAGCGGCCTAGAACCAACGCCTGGTCCGGAAGGGAAACACGCAGCTGCTCCTGCTGTTTGTTTTTTCAGGGATGTCCCGGCACAGCAGCGCTCTGTTCGGCAGAGGGGATTTTGCAATGAGAAACCACTCGGGTTTGGCTAAAATTGTACCTGTCTGCTTGAGAACGAGCCCTGGCAAACTGCTGCCGGGCCAG
>NW_010225724.1:3128-16267 GCF_000690775.1 Eurypyga helias | reverse complement strand
ACCATTCTGTGATTCTATGACCATCCTTTCCCTGTATCTACTAGGCATTTTTAGTCCTTATATTGACTTAAATAGTGAATAAAATTGACCTTGAGTCCACCAAAAAAGTAAGATGAGAACTTGGAAAAAGCCTTGAATCTATTCTGTGAGATCAAATAATTTCCTTGTGTATGCAGGTTTCTTTTCCTTCTTTTCTCAGGACCCTTTTTGTTTGCTATCTCAAATAATAGGTCATAGAGGCATTCTTCCAAAGGAAAGTGGGGGAGAGGCAAGTACAGCCAAGGGAAGCCCTGGTAAGACAGCTCCAATGAAGCTTGGTTGTGAGGGAGAGGAAGGTGCGGACACACTGATGTGGAGAAGCCATAGGAAGCTCATAGTTTCTGCTAGTCTTAGACAGGCTTGAGAACCAGACTTCCTGCTCTTTCCAAGAGAGTAGAGCTGAAACACACAGCAGTTTCCTTCCTTTCCTCTACACAGCTGAATATGAGGAAATTCAAGAGGTGCTTTCACCTGCTGCTTCTCATCCCCTGGATTTTACTAAGGAGAGCAGTCCAGCCCCCATCATATTCACTGCAGACAAAGCTGCTGTACTTGGCGCTTTTTGGGGTGTTTTTTTGACTGCTTGGGGGTTTCATTTAGTCTGTCACCTATATCAAACGTGTTATTTCCTCTTTTTGTCCTAGACACCTATGGAAAGCTCTGCCTGCTCAACTCTGTGGGCCAGGAGATGTCTCGCTGCAAGACCTCCATTCGTCGAGGACAGCCCAACCCCATCTACAAGGAAACCTTCATCTTCCAGGTCGCCCTCTTCCAGCTCTCTGATGTCACGCTGATGATTTCCATATACAACAGACGCAGCATGAAGCGCAAAGAGATGATCGGCTGGATTTCTATGGGTCAGAACAGCAGCGGAGAGGAAGAGCAAAGTCATTGGCAGGAGATGAAGGAGTCGAAGGGGACGCAGGTCTGCAGGTGGCACACACTGCTGGAGTCCTAGTGTTACCAGGGCAGCCTACGGGTCCTGGGTCTGGGCTGTCTTCCCTTGCTCTCAGTCAGCAGAAAACAGCCATCCCATGGCAAGCACCATGCTCTGACAGGTCACATGTACTTTAACCCGACTTTTCAGTGTCAACAGTCATGGGTATTAAAGGTGACAAGGCTTGGGAAGCAAGTCTTTCCAGGTTATCCTGCATTTTCTACATCCAAATAATTAACCCTGGGGAGAAGCAATGGAAATACTGACAAAATCCTATCCTTGGTCATTGTCTCTCTCATTTTGTCATAGGCTTAATCATCACAGACTCATTTTGTTGCTGTTTTCTTCTGGGGTTAACTCTTCCCTCCCTCCCCTTATTTGTATTAATGAAGTTTGCAAATATCCTTGACACACAGATAGCTCACAGAAAGGCTAACCTGCATGCAGATCACATTCTCTCCCTTTTATTACTGTGTTTCTAAGTCCTAGACATAAGCATTTGATACCACTGTAGCCTGGATGATGTACTTTTCAGACAGCATGGGAAAGCACCCTTGAATTCTTTGTCGACTTTTAAGTGCCTAGACATTACTACTGTTTTCCTGTACTAACAATTGATATTACCACTAAACACTACCAGTATTTTTTAATTGGGCATCCTGTGCACTTGTTAGCCTGCATTGCCATAGGTCTGCACGAGAGATAACTAGCATCAGTTTTTTATTGCAATTATACAATGCATGTTTAGATACTTACTTGAAGTTCACGGCTTCTGTCATCACGAATACCAAAAAAGACCAGAACAAGCTGCGCATCCACCTTTGTGCCTGAATCACTCTCTTCTGCATCATTGTTTTGCCCGTGTGTTACTTTGTTTTTTAAAAGCGAGGTTCATTCAGAAAAGCATTTCTATGAGCATTGCACAGGAAGGATTTAGAACCGTGATTTCTCTGCAATTCAGTTAAGCACAACTCAGTTTGCTGAGGGCTCTTCTTCTAATGTGCTATCCTGTAATATCTTCTTGGGATTTTAAAGGGGACCAGTTTTAGCACACTGAGCAGTAGAGGATGCCAGGTCATGTCACCTCATCTTCAGAGCAAGCTTGCCTGCATGCAAGGAATAGGATCCAGGGGACCCCCCCCCCTAGAGAGGCTGCTGGCTTAGCTGAACTAACACCAGAGAAAAGCATTATGCTTCCAGCCTCTAACGGAAAACAATGCAAAGAGCAGGCTTACTGGATGAGGTGATGACACTTTTATGTAGTTACTTTTCAGACTATATTGTCATTTTCCATTTTAATCTATTTTCCTGTCTCTACGAGTTGAAATCACAGAGGCGATGGATAGGGGACACGTCACAGTCTGCTCCCTGGCTATTGAAAGTTTAGTGCTTGTGAGCTGTTGTGACACTCCGTGCGACACAGCAGAGGTGGTTCATCCCCTAGTGTGGTGATGGTATGTAGGCAGTAAGGGGCTGAGATCTTCAAACGCTATCAGCTGCCCGATCTCCCGTCCTCTGCGCTCTCCAGGAGAGGGCTGTTGTTTCTCCATTCCTGATGATGATAGAAAGACACAGGAAATATTTTGCTGAAAAGGTTTGTGTGTACCGAATCACTCTGTTTTGCTTTTACCATTTACTGAGACCTGGCACCAAATTTCTGCCTCCTACTGCGCCACAACCATCTTCTTCCCTTCGATGGTGCTGTGCAAATCTAACTAGTGCAAATTTTGGCACTGGCTGTTTGACCAAAATGGGGCCTCGGTGTTGGTTAGCATCACCCCCAGGCTAGCCAGACCCTGCGAGGCAGTGGTGGGATACACGCAGGTTATCACTTGGTGTGCTACACCCACGCTTTTTCTGTCCTCGTGAGGCAAGCAGAATACTCTGTTTGTAGAAGAACTTCTGGTATGGGTGAGACAAATTACTCTATAGGCCATGGTTTTATATATTCTTATCGCTTACCTGTCTGAGCATCATTTTTCCGGTGAGACTGGTGGGTATCCTATGCAGGAGGCTTGTCCTCCATTGCCTCGATAAGCTGGCATAATATCTGCTTTGCAGTCCTGGGGCTTTGTATCACAAAGCAGGATCTAACCCAAGTACAGCTCGGCAAACAAATGCATTTTTGACTACACTGTTAATGCTGCTGTGTTACCAATGCGAGAGAACATGAACATTTGAGAGGTAAACAGCAGAATGGAAATGTTTTTTATCATATGCTTTTCTTCCTGGAAAAAAAAAAAAAGTGGAGGAAACAGCCCAATTCAAAAGGTGCATTTGCTGATTTCAGTTGTTTTCCAATGTCTGCATCTTTTTTCCTGAACTGCGTAAAATGTATATACAAGTGTTTATAAGTAGTTTTATGATCCGGGATGTGTATGTATAATAAACTTACTGAGATTCTCTTCATAACTTCTTGAACCTGCAAAGTGTTGCTTAAGCTTAATGATTAGCTAAGAGAAAATCATAAACTCATAATATATTTCATCAGTGAACTGGAGATAACCCAGATTTGTAATCATGTGATTTAAAAAAAAAAAAAAATGGAAAAGATAATTTTAAAAAATAATGAAGTAAACTGGGTTTGGACTTCCAGGCTGGTTTTGCATCAGGATCATTAAGGGAATTGAATTTTAATATATAATTTCAGTGTAGAGTGTTGGGAGTCAGAGGAAAGGAAGTGAAAATAGCTTACTTAGTGTAAGTTAATATCTGAGCACATGTTTGCTCTCTGATGGAAGAATGTTGCTGCATCCTTGCAACAGCATTTTGGCCTGATGTTTTACCAGAAATACTTGGAGGGAAGGGAAAATGGATGAGGGACGGGGAGCACTGGGTTTTTGGAGCTGCTGCTAAACCTGTTGGCACATCCGTGCCTTGAGCAGTGTCTGTGAGGTTTATTAAGTTCCTACTGAAGCAGTGGAGGAGTTCAGGAATCTTGTGATGAACACAGTGCTGGGGATCCTCATGCTTGCTAGCTGTACTTTGGGATTTTTGTTGCTTTTATGGTTTGTTTTCCTTTTCAATATCGACTGCCTGTGAAATAAAGGCTTTGCAGCTCCCTTGTATTCCAGAGCTCCCATAATTCTTCCTATTGACAGACTGAATTAGTCATTGCTAATATTGATACAGGCTGGGCTTGTGCTCACGGTCTTTCTTATGTAAATACCACTGCCCTTTCAGACACTGCTTTATCCCCTTGTTTCCTTTGGAAGTGGCTGACAAGACTACATTTCCAGAAAGAATTCCATTCCTTAGGAATCCTGACTCACACTTGGCTCTGGGTGGTGGTCCAAAGGTGTGGGGCCCTGTGCTCTGCCAGCCTCCATCCACATGGAGCCGATGCCCAATCTCTGCTTCTGTAGGGCTCCAGGAGGGGAGAAGAGTTGTGGAAGGGCCGGGTGGAGTTCTGCAGGGGGGGAAGCAAAAGCTTTGGTGGGAAAGCAACAGCTGACCTGGTTCTGGGAATGCTTGGGTGCTTGCAGGTCCTAATGCTTGGAGGTCTCCTAATGCACTCAAGTTTTCTAAGATAATTCATCCCCTTTTGACACCACTGCCTGGAATCCCCTTGTAGCTTATTTGAATTTTCTTCTCTTGGGGGGAAAAAAAAAAAGCAAGCCTGAAAAACCACAAAACCATTGTGTGGGAAGGAACTAACTGCACTGGCATAAGCCCAGAATATCGTGGGCAAGGGCTCTGGATACATCTCTCTATCTCGAATGGCGTCGTTCAGCTACTTGCTGTCTGTTCCTTCCTTGGTCTCTCTCCAGCCAGCATGCCCCTGTCCTGCTAAGTTCTGTGCTGTTATTTTTTGGTTTTAATGTGTATCGACAACAGAACAGAATGATCTCACCTCATTTATGTTCCCCTTAATAATGCTGACTTTCAACTGATGCCCACGGAAAGGAGTACCTCTTTTAGCCCACTGAGCTATGGCTATAGCTTACCGAAGTGCTTGTTTGTAAGGGCTTTATCTGGTCGATCTACTACGTTTGATTTGTTTGGGTTTCCTTTTTACCAGTGTCTTTAATTACCTGGACCCTGCTGTGGCCCGCTTGGTCCTGTCGCTCCGCCTTGCCTGCGTTTCCCTCGCAGGGTAACGTGGGTTGTGCGGCTCCTGGGGCACACAACAGTACTTGGATATATTTTTAGCGGCTGCAGATCCCGCAAAGTTATTTGGTGCTTTACACAGTCGACTGATTTTCAGTCAGGAATGTCTTTAGATGTTCTTGGATGCACAGAACCAAAGGTTGCCAGCTGCTGTTGATCACTTCTGCAGCGTAAAGCCCAAGGTGGCAGCCTGGCAGAGGGGCAGGCGTTTCCTCTGGTGGCGGTCGGTTTTCTCCTTCAGCTGAAGCTGGCAATGACCTTGGAGTTAGCGTGCTTGCGGAGCTTGCTTTCCACTCCCATATTTCTCATCATCTTTAATCTGTATGATCACTGCGTTTCATCTCTCTGCCTCTCAGCTGCCTTCTGCCCTTCAGCACAAAAGGTGGACAGGAAGGCTGAGCAAAGAATATGGCCTTCCCTATTGCATAATCCCTGGGCTCGAGGGGAGCTGACTTCTGGAGGGGTCATCTTCATCTATGATGCTCATTATCAAGACCTTGCCTCCCTAATCTCTCTTCTGCTTGTGGAGTTTGAAGCTTGGTGCCTGGGCTGTGATACTTCAATAGTTACAAAGTAGCCACACCCGTTTACTTCAATGTGGGCTGAGTTAATGACAAAGGAAACAACCTGTTCTATATTTGTTTTCTTTTTTCTTTTTTTTTTTCATAAGCATCTTGTTCTGTAAAAGGACAGCAGAGCCTGAAGGAATTAGTATGCAGGAGCACCCGCTTTCCATTTAAAATGTACTAAGTGTGATGTTTGCAACTATGGTTTGAGGGGAAAAAAAAAGCAGCAGCCAGGGTTTGTAGAAGAGCTCACACTTTGAATGAGGCAGGTTTTTCCCTTCGGTGTGTGCTACTCCAGCATGTTCTCATACCCCAGGCAGCGATGCTGGCTCCCAGCTGACTTGCTTCTGTGATGAAAGCAGCCAGAAGCTGACAGATCCTAAAGCCTGGAAAGACAGACAGGGTAATTCTACATAGCTGGTTGGGGTGTTTATTTGGAATCTGGTGCAGATTTAACAAGCTGTCGTGCAAGGAATGAAGGCCCTGAGCAGCAGCTGGGAAGGTGGTGGGAAGGGAAGGCTCTCAGAGCACTTGTGCTGCTGTAGAGCCGGGAGTTTGCTCACTCTCTGCTCCAGAAAGCAGCACAGCCGGGCTGCAGTGGCATCAAGCCTGAGCTGAAACCCAGTTTCTCTGCACAATTCCTGAGCTCCAGATTTGCTGAAGTCATACAGTGCTTTTTTTTCCTTTTTTTTTTTTTTTCAGTGCAGAGTGAGCTCCTGTCTTCCTGCAGCCTACGCTGTAGGCCTTAAGAAATGAATGTGTAAATATTTTCTCTCTCACAGCAGCCCAAGGTCATCTTTCTGGAACAGCAAACAGGAACAGAATCCAAAGAAGATCAGTCTGTCATGTGAGTAAGGTTAGCATCTGCACTTACAAATGACAAAGGCTATTAATCCTCATGCTGTAATCCCCAAGCTGTTTGCCAGCTGGCAGCAGGAAGATGTTCCTGCTCAACCCACACAGCTATCCATGTTTTTTCACCTTTATGAAGCAGATATAGGTCAATACTGTAGTCTGGATAAAGAACTTGGGAGATACCATTCATCTCTTCTAGCATTACAATCTTTCTCTTTTCCACACAAGCCATCTGTACAAACGAGGGTGTAAGAGGAGAGCTGCTCCCCCCAAAATAGAAGGCTGAAGGTGAGATTTTCCCTCCTCTCTGCTCCTGAATTTATCCTTGGGAGGATAAATTTTGAGACTTCGCTGCAGAGCTGAACGTCCTGAGCAGAGGTCTGTCACTAGACAGGTCTTTACAAACAGAGCAGGGAAAACCCAATGCTTGCATAAGGCAGATAAAAGTCTTGTCTTGAGACATTTTTGATCCTAATTTGGGAACCTGCGTGGGATCGGGATATTGCCCATCACAGGGGTGTAAAACCTGAATCCTACGAGGTAACACTGATGAAGGAAGCCTGTGCTGCTTGACAGCAATGCAGGTGGGCTGTGGTTGTCCGTATGATCTTGCACATCAAAAAAATGTACAGGCACCATGTTGCACCCAGTGAGCACTAGGCAGCTGGAGCTGGAAAAAGTTGAAGAAACCCAAAAGCCAGATGGGAGCTATGGAGATTCATTCAGACCAGTTAGTTGCTCATCTCTTTAGGTAATTGGAATGCAGATTGTTTGGTTTTACTTAACAAAAGTGGTTTAGCAGATATCACAGCTCCTGGGGCAGCTGCAGGTGTGAGGAAGTGAGGACACCACTTCCTGGCTCTGGAGTTTCCCCCTGGCTGTAATGGATGAGCACCGAATAGATACCAAATACTCTGGAGCTGTATGTACCCTGTAATGTCATACCCAACGTGGGCGGATCTCATTGGGTAACAAGAGACGAAAAGGTGATCTTGGCCATGAGTGAAAAAGGAGAAGGATTCCAGATTCAGACCAAAGCAGAATTTTTTTCTGAGTCCATGACCATTAATTTGCCTTGACCTCCAGGGAAGGCATTTTATTGTGCCAAATACTTCCCTCTCCCTTAATTTCTCAGACTTAGGAGAAGACTGCAAATTTGTCTTCTCATTAACAGCTGGGAAAAATCATATAATTTTTCCAACTTCCCTCATCCCTGTTGCCTCTTGTTAACACTTTCCAGGTGCTTTTCCTTCACGCTGTCTCCATCATCACATCTCCCATCCTGTAGAGATCTGCTCCAAGTCAGGTCCGTGCCTGGTGGCAATATTTTGTGTTCATGGTGCTCAGGATAAAACCTGTCCTTCAATCACTTGCTGTCACTATGTGGCACCTCAAGCACAAGTTTTCCAATTAAACCAGTAGCACATCTCTCCCGTCAGCCTCTGCTAGCACTGCTGTGGGTTTTTTTCTTGCTGGGCTGTATTCTCAGTTGTAATTTCACTGAGCTTTTCCCAGCAGAGAGTTTTGTTTGTCAAGAAGAGTGCATGAAGTATTTGTTTGGTAGACTTAGCATTTAAATTCTGCGTGGCATTTATATGTGTATATATAAAAATGTTGGGTTTTTTTTTCTGGTAGAGAGCCCTCAGGCATTTGCATGAAGCACGTCTCAATGTACATTTGAGTGTTGATTTAAATATACTGTATGTAATAAGTTACTTTTAGTGTGTATTGGCTTCTTTCTGTATTGGAACAATATACCATTTCTGGCAGGTACAGGTTTTTGTGGTCTCACTGCTGCACTGGCAGCTGGACACCGGCGATGCGGTGGCTGAGATGTGTGTGCGTCTTCTCTTTCCTCCCCGCGCCCTGTGACAGGGTATTCCTTTCCTTCCACCAGCTTTGTGGGTGGATATCCATTGCTGCCGGGGCACGTTGCTGCAGGACAGCGTTGTAACCCCTCTTCCTGCATCTCCCTCCTCGTGTGTAGTAAAATAATCTGCATTTAAGGGCTTTTTCCTATCGCTGCTGACATATTGTCAGCACAGACCGTGGGCAGGTAGCAAACCGATTGGTATTCTGAGTAACTCAGCCCTGTAGCTGAGGGTGCATCAAGAGTAAGAGATTCCTCTGCTCTCCTGCCATGTACATGGCTACATGGCTACTCCTGCCATGTACAAGCACAAAAGTGCATCTATGAACCAATCACTTTAAATAATAACAATACAGACAAATTCATACCAGGTCCCTAATTTCTGTTGGTGCAACAGCAAGTCTTCTAGAGCTCGAATTTATTGCTGAATTATTTTTATGATAAGTACAGCTAGAAAAGGAGAACTGTTCATATTGTGAAGGTTATAAGAAACAAATTCATATACCCTTTTCATTTTTGTAATGTTCAAAGTTTTGCACTGAAAATTATATCTTCAGTCTACCAAATAAATGGCTGGTATTGACTGTTGAGGCCACCAGAATGGTATGAGCATCATTTCATGTGCTGCGTGCGCGACTGAAAGAGATATCTGAAGTGCAAAACTGTGATAGAAAAGATGAAAAATACAACAGAAAGGTATTTGGATATTCAACAGGAAGAGTGGTATGTGTTTATTCTTGGCTTTTCATGTACTTGACAATGAAACATTTTTATTCTACTTAAGTGCTAACGTGCATGATCATACAATATATTGCCTCTTGCTAATTATATGCTGCGTTAGGAATACTAATGTCTAGATATCTGACTGGAAATTAAAAAAAAAAGCGTTAAACCCAGCTTCTGCAGAATTCTGGGTTGAAATTATCCACACACACACATACAACCATCCACACCTTAGAAACAGTCTTATTTTGTTATAGTCAATGCTGTTGTTACAGGTTTTTATCAATAAAATAGAAGCAGATGGCTCATGTAGACATGCAAAACCAGCGTATCTTGCTTTTTGTTCGTACTGTGGCAGAACCAAGTGAATATGCATCTAGGAGAGGTGGATGTGTTTTGTTTGGAACAAAGATGCAGGTGTCCAGTGCATAATGCATAACTGGGAGGAATGGGAAAAATCCCCCAGCCTCATCCCCTTGTCTGTCTGCATGGACAGATGGGCCCCGCGGCAGCAGGTGGGGGCTGCTGGGGGGCTTTGGAGGCCTGAAAATGTTCCCGTGCCTTGCCATGTTGCCACCTCCCTTCAGCACACCGTGTGTCAATACCAGCTTTGTTGACATCCTGGCCATGTGTAAGGGACACTGAGGGGTGCCCCCGTAGCAGCTGGGGTGGTCACAGGGCGGGTGTGTCTTGCTTTGGAAACAGGGGTGAGAGCTCAAGAGTTGGGTTGGAGAGCTGAAAGTGGTCTGATAGGAGGCCAGGCGCATCACCTTGCGCGTGGTGAGGGGTATGCCTTTACCAGGTGGTCACTTATGCTACGTGTACCTCTGGTCATGATGCATTTGTGTGTGCGGTATGTGTCTGCCAGGTCGCAGTTGTAATCCATGCCTACATTCAGGTCTGAGAATCATAGAATCTTTTAGGTTGGAAAGGACTTTTAAGATCATCAGATTCAACTGTTAAACAAACACTGCCAAGTCCACCACAGAAAAATGTCCCTAAGTGCCTTGTCCACATGTCTCCTAAATACCCCATGGGATAGTGACTCAACCACCTCCCTGGGAAGCCCGTTCCAGTACTTGATGAACTTCCTTGTCCACATGTCTCCTAAATACCCCATGGGATAGTGACTCAACCACCTCCCTGGGAAGCCCGTTCCAGTACTTGATGAACTTCTTAGTGAAGAAATTTTCCCTAATATCCAATCCAAACCTCCCCTGCTGCAACTTGAGGCCATTTCCTGTTGTCTTACTGCTTGTCACTTAAGAGAAGAGACCAACACTCCCCCACACCCCCTCCCCTCCACACCCTCCTTTCATGGAGTTGTAGGGAGCAATCAGGTCTCCCCTCAGCCTCTTCTTCTCCAGGGTGAACACCCCCAGCTCCCTCAGCTGCTCCTCACGGGACTTGTGCTCCAGACCCTTCCCCAGCTCCGTTCTCTTCTCTGGACATGCTCCAGCCCCTCAGTGTCTTTCTTGTAGTGAGAATTCGAGGTGTGACCTCACCAGCGCCCAGTACAGGGGGACAATCCTTGCCCTGGTCCTGCTGGCTGCACTGGTCCTGGTGCCAGCCAGGATGCCATTGGCCTTCTTGGCCACACGGGCACACTGCCGTGCCAGCCAGGATGTCATTGGCCTTCTTGGCCACCTGGGCACAATGCCGGCTCATATTTAGCCACTGTTGACCAATGCCCCCAGGTCCTTTTCTGCTGGGCAGCTTTTCAGCCACTTTTCAACCCAGCACTTGGCCCCGTTGAACTTAAAGACAGAAGCTAAAAAGAAAATCCAAATTGGTGATTCTGAGCTGCAGGCAGTTTGTTCCTCTCAGAATAGCAGTGCCATCTTTGAGGGAGACATGAGAAACCACGATTCCTAAATCCCTGCTGGCATCTGCAGAGCTGGCTTTCCAGGACCAGCCCAAAAATAGACCTTCTTTTTCTGGTGATGGTTGGTAGCCTGAGTCCCTGGAAGCCTCAGCAATGGCAGCCGGTACAAGCTGTGTCTGGGTACATGGAAAACCCAGCCCAGGGCCCTTCATCTGAAAGATGACAGGGAAATGGAGTATGCTGGAAGGCTCAGAGAGGCATGGGGAGTTCAGAAAAACTCACCCAGTTTGGTGCAAATTCTTGATGAAATACGTGTTTGGCTAAGGACTGACACTGGTGGGATGACCAGGCTTAGCTCAGAGGGGTGGAGGTGGGGAAGTGCTGGTGAAGTTTTACATTTTTTGAGACCTCAGCAGTGAGGTGTATGCGGAGAGGAGGTTGGGGGTTTTCTCTGGGATGCAGTCAGCCCCCCTCCCCCCCCACAGTAGCTCCTCCTGCAGAGTTGGGTCTGCAGCCTGTGAGTTGCTCTGGGGTTTGGGAGCTCAGGTAGATGCTGATGCTGAGGACGTGGCAGAGTCTGAGTTGATACCAGGGCAGTGCTTTCTTGGCCTGATTATTCTTGACACCTTTCCACCTCATGCATTTTTCTGAAAACCATTTAAAACTCACCCTGCCCATCTCCTGACCTCAATTCCCCTGCCAGCTCCACTGTATTTGTCCTGTGTAAACCCAGCACTGAAAGGGTACCAGCAATTACCCTGGAGGACTTGGGCACTGCTGGGGACACCACACTCACTTGACTCTTCCCAGAGCCACACGATGAGCTTATGGGGAAGTCCTCAGCCACCACATGGTGACAGAGGAACTGGTGGTATTTTCACAGTGGGTGGGTTTTCTCAGACTGATCACTAGAATGGGGCAAACCCAAGCAGGGTTTGGTTTATTCCTCCAGGAAGGCTTGCTCGTGTCCCCATGCAAGCTCGGCATACACAACAGTGAAGCTGCTGGCATCGAACGCAGGGAATGGGCCATGTATCTTGGTGCCAAGATTTGGGCAGTTTGGCTTAAACGACTGGTCTGAGTCCACACATAAAATAAGTGTTAATATACTCCGGCTTTCTATGTGCGTGGTGTGCACCACCACTGTGCAAATATGACGGTGGGCTCAGCAACCCACTTGTTGCTGCTCTTGCTGGGACGTCGGCTGTTCGACACAAGCACGTGTGGATCTTGCCAGGCTCCCCAGGGGCTCTCGGCTGTGTTTTGTTTTATTGTTCTGATTATCCTGTTCTTCCTCTAGTGGCATTTTAATTCTTTGCTCAGAGCAGCTTCGTTCCTTGGCAAAGCACCAAGTATTGTTTTGCCAAGACATCCCTGATGTCATCCTAATTTTGACCAGTTGGAAAAGTCAGATTATTTTAATGTCGGGAAACTAAGTTTTGAATTTCAATGAAAGAGTGATATCATTTTTCATGAGAGGGTGAAAGCATTCCCACTTCTCAGTCAGCTCAGTTGAGGCTAAAGAAGCTGAGCTGTCTGCCATCTGTCTCCTCGCCAGTCTCTCCCCCACCATCATAATTTTTGAACAGGTTGGCCAATTTCAATCACATTTGAAAAAAGGGTAACTGCTTCAAAGACAGTTATGCTTCTACAATTTTTCTTTTTTTTTTTCACCTGGCAGAGGATCATTTACAGAGAAGCAGAAAGTAGTAGGTTTGATGGCCAAGGATTGGTCAGCCAATCCATCATGATGACATGCAGCTCCAGACCAGCTACCGTGTGTGATGACTCTTGTGCTGTCTCTGACTGAGCCGGAGGTGTCCAAGGGGGTGTGTTGGAATGTGGTTGTTGGTGGTAGGGAGGATGCAGGGCATAAAGAGCACATATGCATAGGAAAACAGGTTTCATTAGTTCTGCTCTTCCCCAGCTTGTTTCTGAAGGTTTTTGAAGGACTTTTAAATGTAAAAACATAAAAACCCCCAACCCAACCCAACCCACCAAATTTTAAAAGCCGGAGGTGTCCAAGGGGGTGTGTTGGAATGTGGTTGTTGGTGGTAGGGAGGATGCAGGGCATAAAGAGCACATATGCATAGGAAAACAGGTTTCATTAGTTCTGCTCTTCCCCAGCTTGTTTCTGAAGGTTTTTGAAGGACTTTTAAATGTAAAAACATAAAAACCCCCAACCCAACCCAACCCACCAAATTTTAAAATACC
>NW_010225724.1:0-3114 GCF_000690775.1 Eurypyga helias | reverse complement strand
CGGAAGATAGAGCAGAAAAATAGAATTCTAGTAAAACAGAAGGAGCAAGAACTGGTCTTTTAGGATGAAATGCAAAGTCTGCATTTCAGATGCAGGCAGGATTAGCCTCCCAAGTCATCCAGTCCCTCCAAGGTTGGCCAGCTGTTGGGAGGCATGAACAGAGTCCAGAAGCTGGAGCTACTTGTCTCCATACACTGTGACAAGCCCAAGCCTGGGAAAGCCTTTGAGGGTCTTTGTCTGTTGGAGGCAGCTCAGTGGGCCAGGCCAAGGATAAAGATTTGTCCGAAATATAACTCCTCGCATCTGGAACTGCTCAGCGTTTCAGGTACCAGCGCTAAACAGCTCAGGTATGTTTTATCTTTTGAAAATTCCTTCTGCATGCTGTGCTCAGAAATACAGCACACGTGCAGGTATATGCTGCCTGGGAGAGCTGGTGCTTTTATGCACACATCTTTTGAATGTTTGGTGCTTAAATTCAAAAGGGCACATTAATTTAATTAATTTTTCTTTAACAGTTGGCTTGAGGAGTTGTAACTGCTTTGAAATTAAGGAACTGATTTTTTATAATTCTGTGAGGCAGTTAAAGTGAAGTAAATGCTAATGTTCTGGGTTTTTATATTCCCAAATGCTCTAAACCATTTAAAAATATATATCTTTATAGTACTGACTATTCTAGGCAACCTTGCTTTCAAAAGACTGAAAAAAAATGAAAAAGAAAAAAAAGCTACTCTTCTATTGTCTGCCTGTCCAGGTTTTATCTTGTGCAGTACACATTGAAAGTCTTATCTTTCCAAATAATATCACTGTCAACAGAGACTTTGGTCCTGGTTCACGACTCTGTTTAATTTCCATTGCATTAAAACATCGTGTGTTCAGCTGGGCAGCGGTTCCCAGCCAGGTATCCCTGGCAGAGGGAAATCTCCTCCTCAGGTCAGGGGGGAGGTGATCTCTTGTGTTCCCATAGCAAAAGTAGATGTAATGGGAAGGGATGGGACAGGAAGATATGGGAAGATACGGGATGGGGTATCTGCTGTTCATCTTGATGGAGGTCACTTTCAGCCAGCAGAGCAATTCTGGTTTATGCTGGCAGGGGACCCATTTCCCTGTGCTCTCTGCCCCCTCAAAAAGGGGACAAGGAAAAGCAGCTAGACTTGGATTGCAGAAGAATTTGCTCTGGGCTGATGGGGGGATGGAAATGCTTCTTGGAGCCAACTGGAGAAAGGTTAGCTGACCTTTTGGCTGTAAATTATTGCTGGCTAATAAGTCCTCCTTGTGTGCTGACAGGAGAGGGGAAGATGTGTCTTTGCAGCAGAAATTGTGTTGAATGGTTTTTTTTAAAAATGCAATCAATTTCAGGAAGACTGGAGTAACTAAGCCTGTTGTTCATTCAGCTCAGATGCAGAGTAGGTGCTTCTGTGTCTTCCTTTTCTATCTCTGTTTACAGAAGTGATATTACTGAATTAATTATGACATCTTCGTGAAGAGCTGAAGAATCGCTCAAGTCCTCTATTCAGCAGCAGAGAAATGTCAGATTCATCTCACAGTAAATTTAAAATTACACCAACCTGAACTATCGCTACTGGCAGCATAATAATAAGGCAAGTAATCAAAATCAATTAAATTCCAGTGCCTTCCTATTGTCCTAGAAAATTCAAATCTGAAATTAGTTTGAGTTCATTTGACTTCTCAATAAAAGCAGCAGTTTCAGCGATAATTTGAAACAAGTATAGGGCTGTGGCTGATCTTTTATCAACCTGCAAAGACCAGGGGAGCTGTGTGCATGCACGTGCATGTCAGTGCATACTGAGTGCCAAATATACCCAGACACTCAAAGTCAATGGGGTGACTGGTCGGAGGCTGCTACATTGATGTACGTTAGCTGGGACTCGAGCCTGCCGAGACTGAGTTTGTTAAAATCTAGGTGGGATATTGATCAAGTGAATGCCAAATGAAGTGTGCCTCCATTCCCACTGTGTAAGAGGGAGGAGGACTGAGCCTGGTGCATGCTGCCCTGCAGGACTTTCACGGAGAGCCTGGAGCAATCAGGGGATCCTACCAGAAGTGATATGCTCAGGTACAACATGCATGGGTCACCCATCTTCCAGATCACAAGAGAACAGAGGGTGTGCCAGGAGCTTCAGATGCTGCCAAAATGAATGTGTTCCCATAGCACCTTGCCATGTTTTTGGCACTGGCTGAGATTTAAGTCACCTCCAGGCGTAGTCATGGGCTGGAGTCAAGGGCCGCTCGGATGGGTGGCTATGACACGGGCATGAGGCTCTCAGGAGCAGTGCTGGCACCCATGGTAGTTGTGTTGTGTGGACAGAGGCACAGCTGGGAGGCACAGGAGAAAATTTATTGTCTAAGGAGTTTTTGCCTTGGAGAAAGGTGCTGAGCAGGGCCCAGGCTGGGCGCTGGAGGTAATCTAAGCCAGAGTTGTGCCAATAACTTCATTGCAGCCATTGACAACAAGCTACCAGTGTCTACCTGTAGAGTTTGGATCTTTGGGAAATGGATTCCCCCTCTTTGTGCATGCTGCCTGGCACAGGTAAGATTTTACCTACTCCTTTTATGCTTTTTCTGAGCCTTGCTGGCTGGACCCTTGGTTGTGAGGGTAGGTTGAGCCTGATATCCTGCCCATTGCCATGAGAGGGGTGCTCAGCAGTAAAATCCCTCTGGCTGAGATGCAGGAGTTGCCCCACCCCACGATGACCTGCTGTTTTGTTTGGGAGAAGAAGTTGGGGTTGTTTTGCTGTGTGGTTTCTATTCCTGCAGCAATCCCTATTTCCACCCATGGGATTTCAGAGTGCTGTGGTGCCTCTTTGGGGTCACGGGTGGAGAGACGCTGAGTGTTGTGGTGTGGCATCCCAAAGGCTCAGGGAAAAGACAGTGTGCCAAGTTGTGGTGATGAGGATGGAGGAAGCAACGTAAGTCAGGAGGGAAGAGGAGCGTGACCCAGAGAGAGAGCAGAGAGCTCGGCGCTCACTGCCAGCAGTCCCAAATTGGGCTCGGCGCTCACTGCCAGCGGTCCCAAATTGGACTCACCGCTCCCTCCAGCCTTGCCAGGCACCGGCTTGTCTTTCTCCCAGTCTTGCCCTGAAGCGGGCAGATCTC
>NW_010225723.1:0-2204 GCF_000690775.1 Eurypyga helias | reverse complement strand
TGAGGAGTTGTCTCAGGTAGCTCCCAACCTAAGGAGACACTGCAGACCCGCTGCTCCGAGGACAACTGACCCACAATGGCTCCAGTGGGGCCAGTCACACCCTGGTCCTGTCTAATCTGTGGTCATATAAGGCCTTGTCACCCCCTCACTGACTGAGGACCCCCACCTCTCCAGTCGTGTACATGGCAACAGTAGGAGAGGTATGTGTGGAGAGCTGTGGCGGGACATTTTTGGTGGGCTTTTGTTGGATCTTTATCAGGTCTTTGCCAGGGTGGGTGTGCCTCAACAGAAGTGCTGTAGGGGTTGGTGATAGGCCAGCTGTCTCTGGGATCGTTATCAGCTGGGTGGAGCCATCCCTCATTCAGGCCCAGAAACAAGTGGTCATAGAATCACAGAATGGTTTGGGCTGGAAGGGGCCCCAAAGACCAAGTTCCAACCTCCCTGCCATGGGCAGGGACACCTTCCACTAGACCAGGTTGCTCAAAGCCACATCCAGCCTGGCCTTGAACATTTCCAGGCATGGGGCATCCACAGCTTCTCTGGGCAACCTGTTCCAGTGCCTCACCACCCTCTCCGGGAAGAATTTCTTCCTGATATCTAATCTAAACCTCCCTGTTTTCAATTTGTACCCGTTACCCCTTGTCCTGTCACTACAGGCTCTTGTAAAAAGTCCTCTCCCAGCACCCTTGTAGGCCCCCTACAACGTCATGGAAGCAGAGTGAAAGTAACCCCTATCTGTGTTGCCCCTAGAAGGTTAAAGAACAGGGATGTGGTAATGGCTAGATATGTGGGAAGCAGCAATGGCTTGGGAACAAAGATAAAGAGGTTTGAGTGAGAGCGTGGGAACAATTAATTTCATAAGAGAGTAAGGAGAGAGAAGAGCAGACAAAAGGAGGTTGGGTCAGAGGGACTCAGATTAGTTTGTGATCTATCAATACCAAGACAGAGTGTGAAGACACGGCATCAGCTGCGATCACCAGAAAGTGAAGTGGTGGAGCTAAGAAAATACTCTTAATTAAGAGATTAGAATACTGCAAACGTACAGCACCAAGTTCATCTAGAGTCTAGCTCATTTTCAGCCTCTATTGATTTTTGTGCAATTACAGTATATATTCTGCCCCGAGAGATGTTTAAACATCTCTTTTGTTCAAATAATGATTTAAGCACTCTTCTGTCCCTACTCACCAACCTCTATACAGGATTAATTCTTTAGGCAGCTTCACGTGGAAGAGAATCTTGGGGATGCAAACTACACAGAGACTCTGTTAGGGGTCTGGCTTCCTTACTGGAAAACATGAACAACAGAGCTAAAATCCGTGCTGTACCCAGACCGAATCTGTAGCTACTACTGTGCAGCTCCATGCCCAGCTTTTCAGTTCAACATCTGACCTGCTAGAAAGATCCTTGGCCCAGACTTTATGTGGGAAAATAGAATCCATGCTTTGCATCTAGATCGATATTACATTAACATCATTCCTGTGGGCAAAAGCAGACAGGTTTTTGCTCTCTGGGTGAGCTGCAGGCAACTGCGCAGTGCTCTGTGTGCACAGCAATTGTAAGGCAATGTGACTGCCTAACCTCTTCACTGCAGGCAGAGTTTACACAGGTGTTATGAAGTTCATATATTGGAAAAGCAAGGTTTATGAGGTTCACACACAACACAGCCTGAACTAGCATAAAAGAGTACTGCTAAACCCCTGATACTACAAAGACATACCCATAAAGCCAAAGAGTGGTTTAAAAAAACTGTTCTTTCATCACATTACACAAGAGAATAGAGGCTCGTTGAAGTGACTTGGAAAAAGATGCTGCCTCTTGCAATCCTGGTTCAACACAGAAGAAAATAAGGTGTTTGGCAGCAGCTAGAAATGGGAAAGTTGAAATTTATTTTATACAAATTAGAAAACTCCAGAATAACTCCAGCTTCTCCGTGTGTGTCACTGTAGACGTTAGGGTGTTTTTTGTGTTTTTTTTTTTCCCGAAAGAAAGCCTTTTAATGGATCAAGAATTTAATAGAGAATGGTTCAAAGCTGTACCAGGAGAGGTTTAGACTGGACATTAGGCAGCACTTCTTTATGAAGAGGGTGGCCAAACACTGGAATGGGCTTCCAAGAGAGGTGGTCAATGCCCCGGGCTTGTCAGTGCTTAAGAGGGATTGGACAATGCCCTTACTAACATCCTTGAACTTCTGGTCAGCCCTGAAG
>NW_010225722.1:0-4871 GCF_000690775.1 Eurypyga helias | reverse complement strand
TCATCTGCATGCAGAGCACCTCGTCAATGTACAGCGTGTTCTCCTTGACCTGGATCTCCTCCTCCAAGGAAAGCTGTCGGCGGCTCAGACCTTTCAGCTCGCTCTCAGCCTGGGCCAGCGTGTCCTTTAACCTGAGGGAAAACACAGGCAGGCGTCAGCTGAAATGACATGGACACTTTGGGATTTGGTTTTTTTTTTTACATGGGGAAGAATTCTGAGGGAAATAAAAAATGGAAGGGAAAAAATCCATGCACAGACACAATATCCATGCAGCTTCCCCTGAAGTGTCCTGTCCGTAAGGGAAAAGCAGTTCCCAACCTTTCAGGGAGAATAGCTGGGCCCCAGTGTTACTCTGACTCATTAAATTAACCCAGTAATCTATACCACAGATTTTCCCCTCTTCCATCATTTCCACTTGCCTTTGAATATTGTTTGTGATCTCCTGAACTTCCCCCATCAGCCGGTGCTGCGCCGCGTCGTAACACAGCTCCGCGTTGGGGCGACGGCTTCTTGCTTCCAGGCGGGTTTGAGCCACTTTCCCAGGCCCTTCTTTGTCAGCGATGGCTTTCTGCAAGACTGCAATGTTCTTCTCCTGCAAGGCAGCCTCATCCAGCACCTGCACAAACCAACCGGAGGAAGTGCTACGCACAGTCTCTTACGATGGGTCAAGTCACCCACATCTTCAGCGGTTAAAGGAACAGCAGTCACAGCGATGCTCATTATGTTGTTATTTCAAAGGATATTTTCCAAAGGTCAGGCAGGATTACAATTTCTTCATTGGAAAGCAGGTGACACTGTGCTGAGTGAAACTGCACACTTGTGCTCAGCAATTAATTTTTAACTGTAACACTCGGTTTTCACGTACCAAATTCTGAGCACATGGACCCCGATTCCGCAGGTGGTTAGGCTCTTGTCTCACAAATCGTGAGACATCCGCAGGAGCCCCACGTAACTGAAAATCACAGGGGAAAGCCTGGCTTTACTGAGGGCTACAGCAACACGTAAAACATCGAGTCAGCGCTTCCAGAAATTCAGCTCTGCAGTGGTGTGCACAGAGCTGAGACAATAAACCCTAAGATAACTTTTGGGGGGATAGGGGAGAGGGAGAGGAAAACGTTGCCAGTACTCCAAAGGTAAAATTCTTTATCTCCCAGAAAAGCGGGAGATAACCCAAGCCCATTGCTTCCCCACCACTTACCATCGCAAGGAGCGTCTCTAGCTTGCGCTTGGCGTCCTTGACCTCCTCCACCCTCCTTCTGAACGCGACATTCACCACCTCCCGTTGCTTGCGCATGTCATTCGCGGTCTGCGAGAGGATGCCGTCAATCAGCGCTCGGAGCGCCAAGGAATTGTTTCTCTGCTTGTCAGCCTTCTCAATGTTCGTGTTTGAGAAATCGATCCAGTCTTCGGGGCTAACAAAGCTGAGAGAGATTCAAAGTAAAAGGTCACCAACTGGCAGCATCCGGCCCTCTGTGCCTGCATAATTTTGTAATTCCTCCACAAAACCGAGAACAAAGCAGTACAAGGGACTGCACGTCCCAGTTGTGCTGGAAATTCTACAGATACAAACCCAAGAACTCTGTTGCAAACAGTTCAGAACAAAGTAGACAAGGGTAGGATGGAAACGAATTTGGTAAAGAGCCACTTTGTTATAGCTGTCCTTTCCCTGATGAAGGATTAAGTGGTTGTATGGGAAACAGGAAATTACCACTATTTCTTAGAACACCCTTCATTAATTAAGCTGTTATTACTAACATAATTCAGCTGTTACTACTACTAGCAGGAAACGATTCACACAAAGCAAACACTTGTCTCACACAGTTCACCCCCTCTAAGTCACTTACAGCTCCTGGCTGGAGCAATCGTGGGGAAGCCAACACCCAGCTGTAACCCCAGATTTAGAGGGACCCCAGTGGCTTGCAGGCAGGTGTTTGGGAAGTTCCTCGGCGGGTTCCTTGTTTCACTGGGTGGACATAAATCTGGAACTGCCCTTTGCGAAGAGCAGCCGACACCGTTCTGCGCGTGGCCCGGGTCATGCGTGCTGCCAATGCACGCCCACGGGCTAGCGGCAAGAGCTGTCACGTGGCGCCCCACGTTTGCCAGTGTTCGCCGAGCCAACAGTGTCCGTGGGGGCTGTCTCACACGCTGCGCTCTCAGTACGGCTCCTCTCTTCAGCCTGTTGGTCCGTGGCAGCTGCTGCTCCACCTGCATCGTTCGCACTAACCCACACCGAAGGGGCGCCTTTGAGAGGCTGACGACCGAGTCACAAGCCAACTCCACACCTCAGGTGTCCCCATCCAGCAATCTCCCCACAGGAGAGGAGAGGAGGTAGATTAGCACATCTGTTCTGGGTTTAAGCGATATGTGAAACCTTTCCTCGGCTAACCGTGAGCCTTAGAAACTTGCAGTAAACTGCAGTTCACGTGATTACTGTGGCTTATTTCACGGATATCTTACACAGATACCAAAGTGATGGACAGAAGGATAAAAACCAACCTACACCAGATGTAGGATGGACAGATATAGTTTGTCTTACACAAAATTACTTCAATCTTGCTATTAGTGGAACGGCTCGAACTACCTGTATAATTATCACCTGCTCCTTGTACTTACTTTCCTTCTATTTTCACTGCATTCTGCACGTATCCGATATCAGGAGTGGTGTTTGTCAAGGCAGCACAGTAATCATCAATCATCAAAGCTCGGAACTTGTCCTTCAGATCCATTTCCAGGTTGTATTTTGCTGAACGGTTTAGTCTAGAAGGAGAAAAAACAAGTGCTGGCACTCCCAGGCGTCCCTAACACACGTGCACGCATGCGTCAAGTAGTGCAACGCGGTTGGGGAATCCTTCATGTATGAACTGTTGGTTGCAAAGTCCCCAGATCCAGAGCATGAAGCTGCCTCCTTATAAACTGATAGTACAGTTCCCATTGGAATTAATGGCACAGGACTGGATCGTGAGTAGACCAGGGATTGCATGTGAGTACTTGGAGTTCCGACAAACAGAACCCCTCACCGTTGCTGATGGAACGGTGCAAATTGGGACTGACCTCCTGTGACTGTCTAGCACTGAAGGGAACTTTGTGCCCGTGCTCAGCCTGAGCCTACAGCTCCTCAGGATTATGGTGTCCCACTCTGCCGCTAAGCAGCGTTCCGTTACGCTCTTTGCCTCTGCACCTGATTTGCTCCTTGGTTTGTTCCAATGTACGTCCAAGCAAAGCGATAACCCCTTGGATGACTTCAGCTTCCTTCACCAGCTCCTGTTCCACCTCATCATGCACCAAGTCAATCCCAGCTCGCCTCTGCCTAAACAAAGAGAGGAAAACACATCAGTCACTCGGTTGAAATGCCTGCAGCTAACAGAAGATGACGAAGCCCACCTTTCCAAACTGAAGGCTTTCCCTTGCCACATGGGAAGTTTTTCCTTTACGGCCTTGGCTCCCCAGTGTGGAACACCTAAATCAGAGCGACTCCTCTGCAGAGGGAATCAGGCCCTTAGTTTGCAGCCTTTTCATTATTGGTTAAAGGTTCACTACCTACATTTTTTTTCCCTCTCCCTGAATGCTTTCCTCCTGAATCATCTCACCTGTTCAGGAGACACTTCTGGGCAATGATGAGCGGCTCTTTGCAGCTTTCCAAAGATTTCTCCAGCCTAGTCTTGAGAGTCAAGAGTACCTCTGTCTCATGAACAATTTGTTCGAGTTTGTTATCTAATTCTTGCTTCCAGAATTTTATTTCTTCCCATCTCTGTGCTGCAGAAGGAACATTGCAAACAGGTATTAGTAGGAGCTCATCTTACATGCCAGAGCACTGCGGGTCAGATCTCAGACACGGCTAAGAACAGACTTACGCCACAGTGGCGTAATTTATTTGTTATAAAGTAATTTATTTGTTATAAAGAATCTGTCTCAAAATATTTTGAATCTTGCCATGAGATCAGAGCGCATGCCGTTGGCCTGTGTTCCTATTCACAACCAACTGAGCCTCTAGGTCCATCTCGGACATACAGCTCAAATAACACATCTCGACACTTGCAGAACACACGGGATTTACCTATTTTCTTGTTGACATCGCTCTGGGTTTTCTGAGTTGTCTTTTCTACTTCATCCAGCAGCCTCCGGCTCTCAGCTATCACGCGCTCGGACCTGGACTTCTGAGACTCTGTGCTGGCACGCTGCATCTGATTTGCAATGTCCCATTCCGCGGGATGAAACTTGGGTGGGGCTCGCCACAGTCTGGCCATTGTTGGTTTGAAAGTGTCTGGATATAACGCAGGTCCTTGGAATATGGAACCTGAAAACAGGAATAGCATTGCGTTTGGCTGCGGAAGCAGAAGGGGAGAAGGCAGGTCAATGAGGGTGAGGAAAATCCTTGACCCTGTTACCTGCAAAATGATACAGGTATGAAAAGACTTCTTGCTCAAGGCTCCCCCGGACTTTGCTCAAGTGTGGGGGTGAGCGTTTGTAGTGGGAAAAATGAGGAAACAGAAAAATTGGAAATAGAAGCTCAGAAGAGAAAGAGGCTTGAAAGTGGAACTGAGAGGAAAGGATGACTGTCTGCGATAGGAGGGAGAAGGGAAAGAAAAGGAGACCCGTGAGGAAGGACAGAATTACTAAATGGACAATCACAGAAAACTGAGAAAAAGTGAACAAGTAG
The DNA here is from genome assembly GCF_000690775.1 of Eurypyga helias. Classification (NCBI taxonomy): domain Eukaryota; kingdom Metazoa; phylum Chordata; class Aves; order Eurypygiformes; family Eurypygidae; genus Eurypyga; species Eurypyga helias. Next base: position 214 of record NW_010225722.1, on the reverse strand, counting down.
TGATAAATAGTCCCCCACAGCCCAGAGAAGTAAACACCTTTAGGAATATGGCCGGGGAGGTGGATAAAGTCTAGATTGTAAAAAAGAAAACAGGACCTGAGGAGGAAATACAGCAGGTGACGGAGGAAGTGGAAAAGCCCAGGAAAGGCTAAAGCAGAACAAAGAACCGAGCGTACTGGGGACACTGGTTTCATGTGGGGTGAAACCAATGCCC
>NW_010225721.1:0-260 GCF_000690775.1 Eurypyga helias | reverse complement strand
CACCCCCCCAAGAGCACCCCAAACCCTCCATGAGATGCCTCCAGGGGCCTCCCAACCACACCACGACCCCCAAAATCTGCTCCCAGATCTCCCTGAGACCCCCAAACCTCCTCCTGGATCTTCCTGACACCCCAAATTCTTCTCCAGGACCCCCAAAACCCACCCCAGGTGCCGATGACACCCCAAAGCCCCCCAGAAACCCCCCTGAGATACCCAATGGGGTCTCCAGAGCTTCTCCCAACCACCCCGAGACCCCCAAA
>NW_010225720.1:24395-43735 GCF_000690775.1 Eurypyga helias | reverse complement strand
TCCTGACTGAATCCAGCACACCAACGCAGACGCCCTCCTTCACTTCAGCCCCGCCACTGAGCTAAAAGTGCCGAATAAACAGCTTTGACAACCACGTACGAGGTATCAACTCTCAAGAGATACCCAGCGATGCCCCAGCTCTGCCTATGCCCCATTTTCCTCACAGGCAGCACAATTCCTCCCGAGGAACCAGCATTTCTCTTCAAACCGTGTTTATCTGCAGGAACAGAAGCCAATTCTGACCCCAACTTTAGCCCTGTAAGAATCGGAGTTGCTTAGGTTGGAAAAGACCTTTAGGATCAAGTCCAACTGTTGACCCAGCACTGCCAAGTCCACCACTGATCCATGTAGAAGCAAGCAAAGATTCCCAAACTATGCCAGTACTACCGATGGCTCCGCGATAGGAATCACTACATAGAGCTAACTAAGCTTATTTCGTTACGGCTGTGGTTTCAGTGGCGCTGAACGTTGCTGACCAGCCCTGGGGTTTGTGTTTGGTTTTAAAGAATGAAGGAAAATGTTCATGCCAGAAAAAACTTCTTTCCATCTCTGTAACTGTTGCTAAAGCACAAAGAAGGATTGTTGTCAAAGACAGTCTTGCTGGAGCAGACACATTTTTATCCGGAGGAAACGGGAACAAATGTTTGGTTTGGTCTCTGCAAACATGCAATAGGGGAAGTACAGACTTGATAGCACAGACGAAAGGAAATACAGTGCCTGTTCATAGAACGGCTGTCACCAAGAGTGCAGAGATGATTACTTATCACACAAAATGAGCCCAAATTAGAAATTATCTTTGTTTTATACCACATGGAGCATCCTCAACAGCTGATCATATGTGAAAAAAACATACCTTTAACATTCTTCCTCTTAACCTAAAGTTGTGAAATACTGGCACATTTTACCTCTTTCTAACTTTCCCACCTTATGGAAAAACTGCAGCTACCTGCTAAGCGTGTACTTTGGCTGCTCAGCCCCCATCCCAACACTTCCTGAACTAATGTTCACACTAACGTTTTTACAAGGTAATTCTTCCAGAGAACCAATTTCAACATTCTGCTTGAGTACTTTGATTAAAATTTGTACAGACTACTCAGAGGTGAATATAACTGGGGCACAGTGCCCCAGTAAAAAAACATTTAAACAAGTGGCAAGACAACTAGGAACAAATTCTTCACAGAGAGGGTGGTGAGGCACTGGGACAGGTTGCCCAGAGAAGCTGTGGATGCCCCATCCCTGGGAGTGTCCAAGGCCAGGCTGGATGAGGCTTGGAGCAACCTGGTCTAGTGGAAGGTGTCCCTGCCCATGGCAGGGGGGTTGGAACAGGATGGGCTTTAAGGTCCCTTCCAACCCAAACCATTCTGTGATTCTACGGCTACTATAAGTAACATAAGATTTAGGAATACAAAAACCTCGGTAGCTACGAGCGAGAAGCCTATCTACAAGCAAACAGTAGTTCGGGCAACATCAAAGGCTGAACGCAATCACGTAACGTTTCTCCTCAGACCTTAGCACGACAGCGAGCTGTCCGTAACTCGGTCACGCTCACTTGTTTTTGCAACGTTCCATCTTGCACAGCGTTCATTATGGCTTCGACATATCATTCTGCATTAGTAGCTTTAAAGCAGCTCCTTTGCATTAAAAAGAAGAAATCTGTTTCAGCTGATTAACCTGCCAAATATTACGTTCTATTCCTTCAAGTTGAATATTTTTTTCCCTGCCAATCTATTATGAAGTTTTATCCTGCTGCCTCTTTTTTCCTGCTACTAAGAAAGTAGTTTGGTTTGATCTCAGTTCTTTCCTCTGGATGAGAATTTGTATCAGAAGAGGCAGGAATAATTAAGCAGAAAGGGCTGGAGCTTTCATTTTTTGAGAGAGTCAGAAGTTAGATACCTGCAGAGCAGCACGGAAAGCTTGAGCTCCTACGCAGGAAAAAGCAATGGCTTTCAAAACCTCACGCTACTGATTTTAAACACAAAATTTGTACAGTGATATATTTGGATAAATCCCTCCACATGGGCATGCCGGGAGTAGGACAACACTGAGTGACATCAACGAGGCATACAGAGACCTTAAAAATAAAACAACTTGGAAGAGCAGGTGCCCTACAGCAGGATTTACCAGTTTTGCCATCTTGCAGATCTGAATGTTTCCCAAAGCTGATGTAGACACCCAAGGATGGGTTAAGGCACCTGGTACCTTTGCATCCAGACATTCCTACCTGTCCATCAAAGAGTAGCTGGAAAGACACTGCTCTACAGAAGAGGTCCACAACCTGGGCTACACCCGTATTCTTTTTTATCAAAAAAAGCATATTAAACTATAATGCATTTATCATCATCTCCCCGTTCAACTGAAAATACAAACCTGAAACTTCGGCAAAACCCCAAAGAAGGAACAGTCAAACCTGGCTCGCCCACATAACCCACATTTTTTTAAAGAAACACTGGAGCCTGAATATGCATATGGTAAGAATGTATTAATTATCATTAATCATTCCTTCACAAAGACTAGAACTAATTGGAGAAATAATTTGCGAAAATTGAAGTACATGACAGAAAGCATTAAGATTCATTAAGTTCCAATTCTCCGGTCTGTCAGCTTGTCAGAAGCAGACGCCTGCTAGTCTGGCATTACTGGTAAAGCACTTTGTATTGTCCTACCCCAGTACACAATTTAACCCTTCTTATAGTTTGTCCTGAGATCACCTACACCTACCAAGATGCATTTTTTTGTTAAAAGGCACTGCTGCAAAGCACAGTTGTATCCCATTTCTTTTAACTGGGGAAAGGGAACTTGCTGAAATTCCATTATGAAGCCTTTGCAGGGTCACTGGGTATTTTGTATTCATTTATATTATTCGAGAGGTGCCAGCACACTTTCTAAAAAAGCCCAAACAAACAAACAAAAACCCCAAACAACCACCACATACCACACAACAGGAAAACGACAAGACATTTGTAAAAAGCTACATTCAAAGAGATATCCACGCTGCTCCGTACCTACCCATCATAAATGTACCTTGACCAGGAAAGCCAATACTCACACAAAAAATTTGGGGCGTTATTTGTGCCAATAGTAACAGCATCTGGATATCTACAGAGTAACAGCAAAGGGGTAGGTTAGAAGCTTGTCTGTCCATTAACCCAGAGGCCCCAGCCAACTAAAATCAACCAGATTTGGGTAACCAGCTGCACTCTGGGCAGCCAGCCTCAGCGGGCACACCCCACCTGCGCTTCTTCCCATGTGAGTCCTTACAGTAGCAGTAGAGAAAAAAAACAAATTTCCCTCTGTTCGTTGCCCTGGGACAACCCTCCCTGGGTAAGTTCTTACTGTATAGACTCTTCTGCTCCAGCAGAATAAAACACAGTCCTGCTGGATGGGAGAAAGTCTTGGTATTGTAAGAACTCCGAGTGTCTGAAAGGAACAGCCCATCTGCAAGACCTGACAGGGACAAGAAGCAAAATTTAATTTTGCTCCCTTTCAAACCATACGGTGTGAACTCTATGGAGAGCATCCCAGCTCTTCCTCTGGGGATAGCAGCCCCACTCCAGCAAGATTTAGCCTTCACTGACCACAGTGGGTAGACAGTCGCACGCTTCAGTAGTAGTTGGGCAGTCTAAGTGTATGGAGTCTTGAAATTTTAATTAAGACAGCCGGGTTAGAAAATTATGTGTACATAACACGAAATTAAACTTTTCTGGAAGCTTAAAAACCATCAACTTAAAAATGAAAAATTTAAATAGTTTGCTTTGCAATTAAGGTTAAAACAGGTTACCCTGCAATTAAAGCCTCTATGATTTTAGAAGTCACGCTATTAGAATTTTTTTGCATATACTTCAAAATTTACCTTTCTTAACTGAAACAGCTCAGTCAACTATGCAGTCAGAAACGTGGGAAGTCAAAAAACCGTAACTGCTTAAAATGCAGCACAAATTGCCTCCGTTCTGATCAGCGGCACAAAGTTTGACACGCCGCGATTTACTGTCTACGTGACTATCGCTGCCGACACATGAAACATGCATAAGTTTGGCAAAGCAGAGGTTTTCACTCATCATATACATAGCCCTGATTGAAATACAGTACCTGCACAAAAATCCTGTCACGCTCCAAACTCCACTCAGAATGTGAGAGAAAAACGCTCGTGTCGGGTAAAAGGAAGTCAAATCTGCTCTCCAGGCTGATCGCCAGAGATTGCTACAGCTCCAAGCCCCCTTCAAAATACTTTAACTGAGAAGTCCAACCACTCCTGGTAGTTTCTCTGCAAGTCAAGGCCAAGCAAACTCTGCAAAATTATTTTTTCCCTCCTGAGTCTCGAACCACATTTCTGTTATTTATACTTGACTTAGGAGAAACCCAATTTTACACTTAAAGCATCAACTTGACACGCAGTTTAGAAATGCAACTCACTTGACCACTGGAATGGCATCTCTATTCCAAAGCACTCATGAATTGTCACAGCCAAGTCTGGGGAATTTTTTTTGCCTAGATGCAGTGCTTGTAGTGGAAAAAGCATGTCCCTTGCATCGTATCCCTGAAACGCTTCGTTCTACTCCTGCCCTTGTATTTCTTCCAACTTTCTCTGAGAAAACAAAGATGGAATCTTCAAAACAGACATGTTCCTCTATGGGAAAATTACTGAGAAGTTTGCAGAAAGAGAAGATGTTCAAAACTACCCTTGTTTTAACTGCAAATAACAGCATTTTCTCTATTACAATCCTGTCAAATGTGAACTGCAAAGCTATTTGTGTGTAATGCAAGTAGTTTGACCATTAATATAATTTACTTAATAAACAATCTGTAATATTAAATAGTAACTTAATAGTTAGTAACTTAATAATGTAAACAGTAATTGTAGAAGTCATCTGTAATACAGAAAAACATAATTATTAAAAGGTTGTATTCTTCCATATAGAACATAACAAAACAGCAAGTTTAGCTTCATGAAGAATTCAGTAAGGTAGGTGCGATCCTAGAACAAATGGGAATTTCTCATGGTCAAGATGCACGTTGCCATGATTAGTCAATAACAACTGTGAATTTTGGAGAAGTGGCACCGACATGCACTGGACTTCAAATGAGAATTCTCAGAAAGCTGATAAAGTTGTTAGTGATAGTTTAACTAAACCAAGATTCAGGTAGATTGACACCTTAAAACACTACTTGTAGTTCACTGTGTCTGTTAAATAAAGCTTTTCCTTCAACTGCCTGTGAAGGCGTAAGTTACACCACTGTTGGTACCAGCCCCAGGAGGGACTTTAAGCTGTGTCACTGTGGTGTAACTTAAGGGATGTTTGTTTTAAGTGGAGAATTTTGCCCGTACCTACACAGCACACGGTGACGGGCTACGCTGAGACACCCACGACAGCCCTGCGATGACAGCACTGTACCCTTGCTACCCAAGTCATCTTGGGAAGCACTGCGATGGTTGACTCTGCCACATCCTCGCCACTGCCCAGATCCCAAGACAGGTAACTGCGTGTTTTCAAAAGGTCTGCATCACTTTTTACGAGGTGACTTACCTCAAGACCCTAATTTTCCAGAATTCAGTGTGTCCAAAGTCAAATACATAGAGCAGTATATCAACAGCCCTACATATCTCTGTTAAAACGCCTATAAACATATTAAACCCCATGAAAAATAGACGATTCTTACGTACCACTTCTCCCATCACGAATGCAAGCAACATTCCTGATGTACGCAGTCGTCATAAACCTGTACTTCTTGGCAGGGGAAAAAATAATAAAACCATTTTCGATGGCAGGTGGAAAAAGAAGCCAAATCTCTTCGAAACGATGAAGCCCATCTTCATTACCACAGGATGAACCTTTCTTCCCACCGAGTATCGGCTCTGACACAGCCTGTGTAGAGGTAGTCGTTTCTCAGGTAGGCAAGTTATAAGCTATTTGGAGCTCTAAGTTATTTGAATGTGTCAAAAGGGAAAGATAACTAAGTTAGTGGTCATTAGAGCAAGACTGCAATACGGTCCTCTCTAAAAGTGGTTTCCGAAAGGACAGCAATATATTTTACATGAGACTGATTGACAGTGCTGGTAAAATACCTTTCTCGATAGAGAGAAGTAAAGGTAGCCATTGTGAACATACACAGGAGAAAAAAAACCAAACACAAGCCACACAGACACATTCTGTATAAGTAACAACTTTATTGTAACTTGATGTGCTGAAACGCAAAAATATTTCCAGCAACAAGGTACAAAAAGTATTTCACCATTAACATCAGCTGATAAAAAAAGGCTGGATGGTTTGATACAACTGTTTACATATCTGAATTCTCTTAGTCATTTCCACCCCGAAACAGGTCTAAGTCGTTTCACTGGTTTAATTTCTAAAATAGGACTCATTGATCTTAAGCCTTCAAAAACCAGGTTACAAATACGGTGAAGTTCCTTGCAAAACACCGGAAATCGTGAATTCCCTTTAGGAACGTAGTCCATTTACTGTAAGCAGAAGCCAAGTTATGAGACTAAGTCAGTGTCTTGCCAGCTAAGGAGCTAAGCTCTGCACTAAATATGCTACACCAGAGAACGGGGACAGTTAACATTCCATCTGTCAATTACAAAAAATAAATCAATTAAGCTTAGGAATTCTAACCAACCATAAAAATCAACAATATTTCAGGTAGCAATACCTCACACTCGCAATTCACTGTCTTTTATGAAACACAGTTTCAAATACTGCACATCAGTTTATTCTCCCAAGGGAGAAACCTTTCCATGAGGATTTAAAGGGAACATAATCACCGTGTCGGTCTCCTACTGACCATCTGTGCAAAGGTGAGTTTTATACTTGATACTCCATGTTTAGAAAACGTATCAGAACTAGAGTAATTTGTAAAACTGTGTCCATGATTATCACATTTTGACATACATTTACCTCATAACAGCAAATATTTTCACATTTTCACAAAAATATACCATTACTCAAGTTGTATCTAATACTTATCCCACTTTGTGTTGTTTCTACCTCAGTGAAACTGAATTTAGGAAGCAAGAATCAACATGCAACAGAGCTCAAAGGGGTAATTTGTAACTTCCATCTCAATTGTGTATCAAATAGCATCCTCCTTCACCTTTTAAAAAGATCTTGTATCCTGTTAAATCTTCCCTTCATTACGACAGTTTCCTAAAAAAGGCACAATGTGTTCATACTTCTGCATGCAGTAAATGGACTAAGAAATAAGGATTATTTACTGAAGCATCTTCCACCCAAAGCATCTCCTTAGGAGGCGTTCAGATGGAAAAAAAATACATATATAATACATAACAGCATTTTAACAGCAAATTGAGTCCTTATTTTTAGAAAGTCATTCTTGACAAAAAACACCGCACAGTCATACACACACACGCACACACAGGACACATGCAGGGTTCTCCCCAGAAAAGTATGGAAGCGGTGGTTCACATATCTGAGGGAGTAGTGTTGGCAAGCCAAAACATGGCACCTTCATACATCATGTTCCTAATCTGTATACAAAACTAAGAAAAACCCCCCAAGATTTCAGCCTGAAAAAAACTGTCCGTTGAATTAGATAGTTTTATAGCTGCTGCACAGAACTGACAGCTGAGGTTTTGAAGGGCAAGTTCTCGAGATGTGGGGAAGAAAAACAAGCTACTGAGTCCAAAGGAGAAGGTTGTAATTCCCAGCTATCCCGTTCCAGTGAGAACACTGCATGTAGTTAATTAAAGAATAGGAAAGGTGAATCATTAGTGCACTCACTTAAGAATACAGCAACTGTTTTACCTTTTCATTAAGAGGTGACCAAACTGGAAACCATATATAATAAATAAACCCAAATCTAAACAGATCAATTATTGTGGGTTTTTTTCTGTTAGCGTAACATACGGTATACGCTGCCTGACTGGGAAAGTGGACACACCACGATGTAGGTAACATTACAGCACAGTGTCTGACGTTTTTTGGTACAAAGTGTGCTATTAAGCTTCTAAGAAAAAAGTTTTCCTAAAAGTCCTTAAGCGTTCCGTTTGATTACTGTACGCTGTGACTTCAGAACAAGCTGAACTGGACAACCATCACGGCATTAAATATTCAAGTCACTTTCTGTTTGAGCTGCACGCTTCACCAGTGATGAGTATGAGGACATACACAGTCCTAACGCATTACACAGTGCAGCAAGAACATCACTATTTTGGAGGGAACAAGTTACACCTTACTGTGAAGAATACTTACGAGACCTTATTTTAGATAAATATTTAAAAATTGATAAAAGGATAAATCTCTGTAAATATATAATTTGATGCCTTACGTACTATTAAAGTTTCTGATTTTACACTTTATCCATCATAAAGATTTAGTTAGAAGGTAAGAAGAAAATGCATGTTTAGAGGTTATTTCATACTTCAAAACTGGGCTGGGCGTTTCTTTCCAATTTACCTTTGCTAATGGTTTAACTAGATGCCGAAGTATAAAACTATATACTCTTTCTTCTAAAAATTCCATTCAGATGAATCTTAGTGAAATGAGGATGGAGACAGATTTTAAGATAGTAAACAATCTGAAACTCTTCCTCTCTCCTCCCTGCGTAACTTCTTTTTAATAGGCAAACTAAACCCCGTATGCAAATGTGTTTATAAATTAGGCGAGATCTCCTCCCGTTCCCCACTGCTAAACCCAAGTCTTCCCAAAAAAGAAATATAGCATATCATCACTATTACAGTAAACTCAATGCAGTAACTCAGGAAACATTTAGAGTGTGCACTACTGCAGACTTTTCCTCCCAATTGTAAACAAAGCTATCGAACATTGAGGATGTTGATATTAAAGCTAAGGTTCATATAATAAAGAACTGGCCCATGACAAGCAGTTTACAAATGTTTCATCCTTTTCACATTATGCAGAATTTCAATACCATCCACAATGCTAGGACAATAACTGAAATGCAAGACTGAGCAAGTCTCTGCTTGCAAATACCATCTGACATTTCAGGGAAGTATTCCTCTTGGTGTGTACATAACCTCCTTAGGTGTTAATAGAAGCTGTGTACATATGTCAAGATGGGAAAAATCCCTTCAATATTTTACCATTCCCATGCCTTTTTCAAATAGGCGAAAATATTCTGTTACTTAAATATGAAAGCTTGCAATAGCCACCTTCAATCGAGTCTTAAAAAGACATGCCTTTCTTTTCTAACAAAACTAAATCCCATGTGGCTGTGGGCATCTTAAAATGTATCTAAAAAGTTAAGCCACAATTACCTGTACCTCATTAATTCATCAAAAGCAAAATATATATGTACCACACAACATACAAAAGTTACACGTTAAAAGTGCATATTCAGAATCCATTTGGCCCATTTCTTCAATTTACATTTGGTCATTCTACGCATCCTTTCCTTTTCTACGTAACCATACACGTGGGATGTATTTTTTTTTCCCCATACACAGTATTATTCTGTTTTCACATTGAACTCTTTACCTCTTGTTCAATTCTGCATTAAATGTAAACTAATGATGGACCGTAAGGAAACACAAGCAAGAGGTTTATTCTGTGTTTCTTTCCACCGTTTGGACAGCTTTGACACACACGATAAGCATTACAAACTAATGAAAATACATTTTTGGGCCAAACCATTGCATATTTGCCCCCACAATGAAAAATAAATTATGTTCAAAGCAGTATATTGCCATAAATAGCCTGTAGGCATTCGCTGAAGGTAAACAGGCTCTCTCTATATTTAGCACTTGTCTAGGGGACGTTCTGTGCCTCTGGTTCAAGCGCTTTCAAGGAGAGGCTAGTTAAAACCTTCCAGTTAGCACAGGAGCAAACTATAATCACTTTTTTTTTCTTCTGAATATAATGGAAGATCCCTTTCAAAAATTAATCTTCAGATATCAACTTTACTGCATTATGGAGCTAGTGCAATCCTGCAGAGCCTAGTCAAAAAAGACAAGGCACATTAAAAAATAATAATTAAAAAAAATCAAGATACATTAGACTATATGGACTAGAGAGTCATTGAAGATAATTTAAGGCCTTTCAGTGAATTAGAGTAATCAGTCTAATTTAAAGCTGAGGATTAAACCATAAATTATCCATCTGAAAAGCAAACAATAGGCTTTTTCAGCTTCTGTGGACAAGGATAACAAAAACTCTTGTTATGGTTTGTGAAAACACCTCTGGACATGGAGGAGTAGAGTCAATTCAATTTCTCTAAAGTTCGTGGAAGATTTCATGACTGTTTTAGCCGTTTGCGTGGAATGCCAAACTGTGGACACTGTGCAGATGCTAGTGCGCGAAAGGCCTCTGCTACTAAGTGAGGGTGGGAGTGGATCATGGACTTCCAGCCTGCTGTTTCCATTATGTCTGTTGCTTGGCTGTAAACAGAAGCATTAAGAAGAGTCACACAATTTTACAAACCAAACGCACAGTGGAGAAGAGCAGGCAAGGCAGAACTACTGCAGGAGAGCAGCTGAGCATTATGAGACAGACCTCATGAATGCCAGTAAAGATGCCACTGGAAAGTAGCAGCAAATCGCAATTGGGATGTATTAACATCACCACATGTAGGACACAGGGTACTTATTCTGCTCTACTCAGTATCAGAAAGGCCCCAGCTAGAGAACTGCGTCCAATAGTGGGCACTGTGTTAAGAAAACCACGTTGGGCAAGAGGAAAACCAAAGGAAAAGGAGGTCTAATGCAGAGAAAAAAAGCAAGGGAAGACATGACAGTCTCATTACATAGAAAGTCATGCTCAGCTGGGGGAAAGAGAGGGATGGCATGATGAATCTGCTGAAAATGAAGCAAAAGTTATGTAGTTCATATACTAGAAAAAGCCATGAAGACAGGGTAGCTGGCTGCCTTCAGAACCCTTCACTGGGTGCTCACAGTCTGAGTACCAGCAGAGCATATTTGAAAATATTCACTCTTTCTCCAGTACAAGATCATGGACTACATTCAGAAGGGCTTCCAGAGGCCACTGTACATTTTTAACATAGAAGCAACAACAGATTCCATGAAGCATCATATTGACATCCAAGAGATTAAAACCAGTGTATTTACTCAATGTGTATTTTTACTTTTTTGTGAAATAATATAAAAGAAAAGCATAAAATTCCCTCTGCACATGAAGAATGCTCCACTGGTTGGGATGCATACCACACTGACACTGGATAAATTTGTAATTTGGAACCAATACCATCAATTCCAAGTTTTCACTGCCCGGCATTTTCAGCAGCTTCTCACAGGAGCACCTTCACACTGTTTCAGGAACACTGTCAAGCATTAAATTAGCAGCTGAGCTCTACACTACACTCTCTCTCAAAAACCTTTTGCAGATTTCTAATGCAAGCCTTTAATCTTCTGCTGCAAGTCAGTAAAGGTAAGTGCCTTGAGAAACAACACCAAAGTTCAGACTCCCTGGTGCCCAGAGTCAGTAAATTAAGCCAGGCCCTCTCACATTATTTCCCTGATTTACTGTAGATGCTATAGAGGAAGCAAAGACAGACAGCATCTTTACTAGTGGTTTTCCAAGACAGAAGTCGCTCACTAAGTTTCAAAATACCTGAGACTGAACACATCAACTAGCTTAGATTGTTATGTATTGACATAACTGACTTTAATCTATTCATTTTTCTACTGGCATTTCACTATTTCCCTTCTACCACCCTGTTTCTTTTCCACATCATGCTCAAATATCAGACTAGTAAAGACTTTAATTTTTAAGTAACTGATACAACACAGCTTTAACTTTGCTGGAGATTGACGGTTGGGAAATAAGCGCTCTGCTGTCCTTTTACCGTTTCAGCCCACCACTGGCTTTTCTGAAGCTGGCTGTCTTCCACCTCGTGACTCACTTAAGCTGTTTTAAGTATATGCTGCAATCAGTCCTACAGTCTGAGCTACGTATTCTCAACCTACTTCCAGTGTAGGCATGAACACTGACAGAGTCAGCCAGATCAGAGGGACCTGACTGACTAGTTGTGTGGCCTCGAGAACACTAATGCTGGCATGTGGGAAGGCGCACAAACATGTCACTGAAGGCAAAGAGGGCAACTGCCCTCCTTTCTTTGGAAATACCGCGGGCTCAGGCAACACTGCAGGCTGATTGACCTAAGCAAGTCTTGAAACCACACTGAGGTTACCACTCCTCCAGCCACAAACCTGGTTACTCAAAAGAATGGTTTCCTTTCTCTTCTGGTGGCTACTGCCACCACCTCACAGCACTGATATGTCCCTAGGAGAGGAATGAAAACTAGCTGTTGTTAGGATTTCACATGGGAGGGCAGTTAACTCTCCCTATCATCTACAGGGGAAGTCACAATCATAACTGGGGCAGCCCCGACCGAATCCTACTTTAGTCAGTGACTGGCCCCAGGACCGTGGAAATGAAGCAACAGTTCAAGATCTGCAGTCTGTTTAGCAGTGTTTGCACACAACATCATGAGGCAGGGAAACTTACTTGCTATTCCAGTTTTTCCCATCTTTACACCCAAGTTGTCTAAGAACACTGCACCTGTAAGAAAGAACTGTGTGAATATCTAGAAGGTACACAAAGCATAAATATATTTAGAGTCTCATAAATATTACTTGCCTGTTAATAAAGTCTATTGCTTGTGCTTTTAACTGTTCAGCGCTGTGCAAATCTGCGAGGATAAGAATGTCAGCAACATTTTCTACCGAGAGGTTACTACAGAGTGCTTCCTCACACATGACCTTCAGCCGTTCCAGTGCATACTGATGAAAGAAAAAACTACACTAATCATTCTTCAAACTCATGCTTTCTACCATTATCTCTACAGTTTAAGACAGTCTCAGTCATGAAAATGTTTGGTGCCTCCCAAGCTTAAGATCAAACCCCTTCCAAAAAGGTAAATCGAAGTTCAACATGCTGCATTGAGAGGCCTCAAATGGTAAGACATGCGTTAGGTTTGACATAAACTGATCAAGTGCTTTACTAGGAGAACTTTTAATAAAAAACGACAAAAATCACTCAATTAGGAGTTTCAGTTTTCCTTCAGTTTGGCAAAGGAGGAAAAGCAAGGAAGAGACACAGGCTCTTTATCAAAATCATTATTAAGACACGTTTACACCTCAAAGTCAGGGGCAAGAAATTATATAACGGAAAGTTTCATGAAACTGTCCAAGTAAAGCACATCAGCTTGTTTGCAACTAGCTTGTTCCAAGTTCACCCCCAACCCCATCTCTGAATTTCTTAATTTCTTCCATACTTTTGACAGAACCTACCAGAAAAAAGATGTAAAATAATTACATTCCCACATTGTATTTTGCATGAATAAACTGTGCTGCTTTTCTGAAGGATGTCACAGTCTGAACAGGTTTCATTCAGCCATACACATTTCTATCAACACCTTACCCTTCCATTTAGTTTAGTACCCTTCAGATAGAGTTTTCAAGCCCGAAAATAATTTTAGACATAAGTGGCATATATTCAAGTTGTTGCTTGTACATTTATATCAGCAACTGTTCTATGTAACAGAAATGCCACTGAATAGTGAAATTGTTAGCTTAACTTTATCTTTCTAGACCTATGCATTTTCTACTTCCAGTTTGTTACTATACTACTCCTCAGGATGCCCCTATGTAGAGTAAAAAAATATCAATTAACAAATCTGTATCTACCAGGTAATACAGCAGTGTAATGCTTTTGGTAACATGCAGAACACTCGGTTTTAGGTTACTTCATATTCAGAAGGAACAGAAATTTTCTAGCAGTTTTTTTAACTGTTACAAAAAGCTACATGGACCTCCTAGCTCACCATTTTTATTTCCTGCTATTTCAGACAATCATACAACTGCATCTTACAATATTCTCTACATTTACCAATTGTGCCCTACATAAAGGCCAGCATCCATAAAACAACAGCATTTCACTGTCCCACTTGGGTGTACTGAAACTTGGCAAAACATCACCAGGAAGATGAGATGCTGGCAGTGCATAGGAGTGGTTAAGACACCAAAGCCATGTCAGTGTCAGGTCAAAAGGCAAAAATAGAGAAAAGAGAGCACATTAACCTGCCAGAAAAAGAAAAATTATAATTGTTTCTCAAAATTCAACTACTGGGATGACTTATCTTACTTGTTTTGGGATTGATTATGAGAACAGGTAGTCCTCACCACTAATATTTTAGGGATATGATCACACAACCCATTCAGAAATTGCAAAGGTAGTTAAGAAATCACCATACTCTCAGTTGAGAGTGAAAATGTTTCAGATTACACACAGTGAATTGCACATTTCCGGGATTCCAAATTACTTATGGCTCCTCAGGGAAAGACAACTGCGTGTTCTCTGAGGACAGCTAGCTAGAATTTCAACTCAAACTGCAAAGCAGTGAAGAGAAAACAAGGTATTGGGTCAAGTTTTTAAGAAGTTAGAAAGATGTAAATTATGATATGAAAGGGAATAATCTCACCTTAATTGCTGCGCTGCTATAAATCCCCTCATCTCAAAAATCATAGTAGAAAAAGTATTTCACAGAGCGACAATTTAAAAAGAAAAAGATCCCAATACAGAAGAGATAAAAGATTAGAACTATTAAGCTTGTAGGGAAGACAAAGATGGATCTTCTGAAGTAGCAGTACTTTAAGAAGCACACTTAATTCAAACACTTGTATAAATCCTCTTCAAGAATACAAAGATTTATGGTGCATTTTTTCAATACCAATTATCCAAATCATATTAATGGTCTCCAGTTTCTAAAAATTATTTGGATAGTAAATATAATTAATATCTGAAACAATTCTGGTCAAGAAAGATGTATCAGCCTTCTACTGCTAAAGGAAGTCTATTCTTTCCCACTTTCTCCATTTCTGATGAGGTCTGTTTCTCATAGTTCAAAAAAAAGTCAAAATACATAGCAACCTGAAGACAGACAGTAGGGTGGGGTTTTTTGTTTGTTTGTCGTTGGGTTGTTTTTTTTTTAATGAACATTCCACAAGCAAAAATCAGGTTTGAATACTCAGGAGTCAATTACTTACTTTGTCTGCAGCTGCCAACAAATTGTCAGCCATTTTTTCAAGGTTTGGTGCTTTTCCTGTGTAAATGAATCTCATCATTTCTTTAAAAACTTCAGGGTCTACATCATTTATTTCCACACGATTCTGGTAAAGAAGAATAATCCATTAAAAGCCCTGGAACTTAGCTACAACTTTTAAGTGAACATATCATCTGCATGCATGCTACAAGTTTTCATTTGCCATCCATCATCCAAAATCCTTGCAAATTTAAGTTAACAAACTACAATATTATGCAAAAAGTAATTAAAATCAGTTACTCTTAGCATCAGGTAGAAATCAGCTGGAAAAGCTTAGGCAATAAGAATTGCAATGTTCTTCTAAAACTGTTTAACTCTGGACTCTATTGCACAGGCTGTACATATGTTTCAGGGATATTTGGAAGTGTTGCGTTTTCAACCCTACAATGATGGACTTGGAATATTAGCAGTCAGAGCAGCAGACCAAAAAAAAAAAAAAAAAGCCATTTTTGGCTTCAGTCAATACAGCCTGTTGTTTTTGTTCTCAGAATCCAAAAAGCAAGCCAAGCACATCTAAGTGACAGCATGTAGCTAAAGGCCTTCCTAACAAATCTGTGGTAGTGCATGTTTGACGCCATCCTCCAATAGTATCCCCTATAAGCAACTAACATAGTAGGAAGTTATGGTACAGATGTAGAAGCCAGACTTTTGAACAGGGTACAAAAATCACAAGTTATGAGCACAAGATGTATATGTTCTTGTTTCTTATCCACTAAACCGCATACAGTGTTTAGGAGCAGGGCTGCACTGGAGGTTTACTGCTAACATGAAGGTGAAAGCTCGGAGCATGGCACATCACTGAGGCTGGAACAGGTCTGGGTTTTTTTTTCAGTCTAGAAATTCCTATAAAATGCGTCTAACATTCCAATTCTACCTGTGAGAGCTTCCAGATTGGAAGAGAGCAGGGAAGACAAACGCCATGTTTCTGAAAGTCCTTGGTAATACAGCACCATATTCATCTGATATCTGTTCACACAAGCGGCTTCATCACAGCCTCCAAGACTAAGTGACAATCATCTCTTACAGTCCTTCAGTGAGCTGATCAGTTCCTTGCCTTTTCATGGATTCTGCCTATAGCCAACCCATTTTAGATATTCTTCTTCATGACAGACATGAAGAACTCCTCGCTGTGGGAGACATCAAGTGCATAAAAGCAGAAGCAGCTCTCTGCTGATTAAGTAACTATCCATCCAAAACACTTACACAGGTCAAGCCCCTGCAGAACCTGTGAATGAAAAGGCATGCCTCACTGCCTCGGGGCTTAATTTCAGCCATAATTCACCTGTTGTTTCTTCATATTCTAACTACAATATAAAACGTTTTAATACACTATAACAGAACCCTGGTCAAGTCAATCAGCTTATGTGAAAGTATAAACTAAAGCAAAAAGAGGCAGAGATTACGAGGTCAACTGCATCAGTAGCTAATATTTAAAAATAAAAAAATAACCTAGGGCAGATGCAAGGACTTGAAAGAACAAATCTTCCAGAACCTTGCCACAGTTGGCCCTATCTGCCCTTCCTACTCAGAGAAATTCCTGCAGAACTCACTGGAAAAGTGCTCAGTAGTACCTCCACCACTCACGCGCCATCATGCAGCACTCATCTTCCTCAACTTGCAACACTTCAAGATTTCTGCACCCTTTCCCTTTCTCACAGTGCAAAATATTTACATGTAAGCTTTTCAGCACGCCTTACCTTTTTGCTTTCCTCCATTTCATGTTCAAACATTGCATTAAAAACTGGAGATCGTGCTGTAGCAAGAAGAGTAATATTAGACAAATATAAACAAATTTTAAGCTTTTAACAATTTTAATTACAAAATAATAGCAATACAAAAGTAGAAAGTACCTGCAAGGACAGACTTATGAGCTTTGAATTCTTGTCCTCCTACATAAAAACTGCAATCTGTAAATCTTCTTGTTTCCCAGAGATTCCCTAAATCTTCTGCTAGTCGACATTCAGGTACCTTCAAAGTGTTTGTATTAGACTGTCCTGATATATTTACTGAGTCTTGGACCACGCTTACCTAACAGAAAATCACAGCAAGACAACTCCTTCATAACTGAATGCCAATAATAATTAAATTACAGTACCTATTGATAAAATTTAAACAATTACAATGCAAAGCAAAAGAACAGTAGAGTTCCTGGCATTAGGCTGGAACCATAAACCAATACTTTACAGTTTAATTTTAAGTAACATAAAACAAATAAGGTTTTACAAGAGACTGTGTATTTATCCAATCTAAAACAAAAAGAAAGCACATAATTCCACATGCCAACTGACAGAAATTACAAAGTCAGTCAAGGACAGATGCAGTTCCTGGGATGCCAGTGGGCTTAAAAAAAAAACCAAAACCAAAAAAACTTTTAATGCCACTTCAGAGATAAATTACAGATCAATACTCTCCACACATTTAAGTAAAATATACAAAATTCTAAACAAATCATCAGGATCACAAGGTGTCAGAAGAGTTTCACAAGAAAAATCCATAGAAATTTTGAATACTATGACAGGCCTAAATTACAGTAAATTCATACTTAACCTGCAATGTGATAACACATACTAAGTGCAAGTAACATAGCTGCTTCATTATTTCATTTTACTGTGTCCAGCTGAGGCAGGAATCACAAGTGACTGTCTTCCAGACAAGATTAAAAGCCATTATTGTAGAAATTTAATTCAATAAAGTATAAAATGTAGTAGGTAACTTCAATAATTAAATAACACTCACAGGATGTAACTGTTGTACAAAAGCAGTTAAGAAAACTGTGGAATATGTGTATCTGAAATACATATGTTGCCATTATTCCCCATGTTTAAGTCTTTCACGTTAAGTCAACAAGGCAGTATCACTCTTAGTATATAAAGACAGCTGAAAAAAGCAAGTCAGTCCTTTTAATCAGCATGTTAGGAAAACAGAAGTGCTCAGCAGGTTTTACTTCTGTTGTCTGAGAGCACACACCTGAGAATAAAAACTCTGTAAAGAAGAAGAGAGCCTTACTGCAAGATCCTGATCACTGCATCTCCCAAATACAGAAAATTAGGATTATATATTAAGAGAAAATGCTGACGCTGTTAAGATCAGTGCTTTGTGTGTTCTCCAGAGTACTGCATCTGGAATAAATCTGGCATAAAGCAAAAGTAGTACAGCTAAGCTTCACAGAAAGCCAGAGCACTGCAAGCCAAACTCCAGAAGAGGAGGATGATCCAATCAAGACAGCAGCTTGGGGATTTGAATCACTGCCTAATTCCCTGTTTCCTCCCATATCCCCTTGTCATAAACTCCTTTATATTCTTCCACCTTTTAAAAGGAAATAAGACACTCCAAAGCACTGCAAAATTCCACTTTCACAGTAAGACTAAGCATTTACAGCACTGAAATATCCACAGAGCTGTATGCTCTATTTCACAGTTTTCATACACACAGAGTGATTTCAGGAGATGTAAATACAAATGGAGTTCGAGCTTAGCAAAGCTCATCTTCCATGGTCAGAGAGTTCTGCCTCTACAGACGTGACTCAGATTTCATGATCCGAATCTCCACACAGCATCCTCCTGTGAGCTACAGACAGTGCCTAGAAAAGTCATCTACACATTCTTTACCTGCACTTAAACTGATCTCTGATGTTCCAAGTTTCTGCTATTTTGGAATGGTTTCTAATATATATTGATAGTCGTGCAACACAACAACTTGCTACTACTCATCCTTTTAAAATTTTGCTTGGGTTATACCTTAATTCAAGTCTCCTACGTCTGAATGGCCTGGCACGTATCGTCTGTAGGTTCTAACGACTTTTAATGACCCTGAGCACAAATACTGACAGGGGTCTGATATTCCACATCTCACTTGTCCAGACGGCACGCTTAAAATCAAAAGCGTAGTTGGTTCTGTCACCTACACTAAATACCTGCTGTACCTCCTATGTTTTAATAAGCCAAATGCAATATAGTTTTCAGAACTGGTAAATCAGCCTTCCAACTAGGATACAAGTAGGATGGCAAAGACAGGAACTGGAACTTACAGTTAAATTTTAAAAGGACAAAACTGCTGCTGTCTTTAGACATAACAGGTGTTGTACAAAGGACCTGTTTCTGTAGAATTCTGAAGAGCTAGGAGAACACATCTGAATAAACTAATTTTTAAAATATTTGGATTTCCAATTTTTTTTTCCCCCGTTAGTCTGAAACAAGCCCAAAGTTATTTTAACATGCTCACTGAGTGCAACTCTATGTTTTACTTCCCTCAGCATTCATAATCACGGTAGGTCAACCACTTAACAAAAGCCACTCACATGAAAACAT
>NW_010225720.1:0-24364 GCF_000690775.1 Eurypyga helias | reverse complement strand
AGGGAAACACAGTTATATTTAAAGATTAGCATCAAAATCTAAACAACAGTAATTCTGTCTGGAAAATCCAGTACTTACTCATTTTTTAAAATGAACTTTACCTCTAAATTTAAATAGTGACCTATTTCCATAACCAACACTATTTTTAAGAGCTGTTCATTTACATCAAGGTATTCATTACAAGGAAAACTTAAAGTGAGAAAATACTCAAAAGTATCATTACAGAACCATAAAACACTTGTAACATGTGCTTTTATCACCCAAATAATTGTATTCACAGCAAATTTATCATGCAGCTAATTTAACTTGTCTAAGTGAAAATAAGATGCACTATATTTGCAATATCTAGTCTCAAGGGCCACATTTCAATTATTCTTCCTACACACCATAATGACATATAATTAAATTGTAACCTTGCCAAGACAATTTTACACATTTCCTGTAAATACACAGATCAAAGTAAACTTTTTAGCAGTTAGAGCATCTATCATCCTCCTACAGCACTAATCACTTTATGGCAGCAAAGATAACCAGCCAATGTATATTTAAGATACACTGTACTTACACTGCAACTTTCTCTGGTTTCCATTTTTAACACTGAGTAAGCGTTCCACTGAATTTTAATATGACAACATAGGTTACCAACATAACTGATTTTATAGAAGTGACCCATAACACACCATGAAGTTAAATTACTCCCAGTATTAATTTTCAGTATTCATCAGTCCAACAGGATCTTGCATTTGTTCAGAAAACAAAATGTAACTAGTACCATAAAAAGAAATTGTTTAATTTATTTGAAAGACATGTTCATTGGTTAAAGCCATCAGTTATGATATTAGAGGAATAATATGACAATTAGGTGGTTTGGGGTTTTTTTAATAATGAAACCAGCATGCAGACACTTCCTTTTGCTTATTCAGTGAACAACAATCCTGTAACTCCACATACAACCTCTTTAAATAAAAAAGTGACCTCAGTAAAACAGTACCTCTACAGACAGCATGCATCAGCCACCTTTTGCATAAATAATTCTGTAGTCGATTCCAACGTAATCCTGACAGATTCATGGAGAAGCCCAACAGTTTAAAAGCCATCAATTCAGGCTTATTCTACACTTCAGTATACATGGATCAAAAAAGAAAAAATGCAATGCAGACAAAGCAACACTTATACTTTACAGAAGACAACTTTTATAGCATATTACTGTGTAAATCAACCTAAACTTCTATTTAATAGAGCAGAAAACACTTTGTTTTAAAAGCTTACCACTTAAAAACCTATACCCACCTCACAAAATAATGTAAGCTTATCATCTGGTAGAAGACCATTAGCTTCATCTAGTAAAAAATCTCTTCGGATGAATTTCTTAAATCCCCAGTCCTTGCCTTGCACAAATCGATACGCTCTTTGGCTTTCTGATAAAAAACAGTTGTGTACAAATAAAGCAAGTTAAAAATATTAACAGATAATAAAACCTAGATTCTATATTAAGGCTAAGTGTTAACAGAAAAATTACGCTATTTAACACATCTGGATTATGTGTCATTTTTAGGAAACCCACAAATGATTACATTTATTTTTTCAATATTGTACTGGTGTCATTTTACAAAACACTTGTAGAACTTAGCAGAGCACAATTTGCAATTCAAACCATATCCTCCCCTTAGGTGTTATCTTAAGCACCATCCACCAAAAGAGGAGTTTTTCAGTTAATGTTCAAGAATGCCAACATGTCAAAACAGAAACTGTTCACAGGAAAATACTATTACAATGAATTTGTCATCACAAACACATCCTGACAACACTTCTGCAGTTGTCACAACAATCTGGTTTGACTTCTTCCTGAAACGGGAAATCTTGCTTCACAGGTTGAAATTATTTTGAAATACAGTAAAAACATTAAAAAGGCAAAAAGGAAATAAAATCTTTCACGTAACAATTTCTTCGGTCATAACAAGATGTTATTTATAGTTAACTTTCAGCCACAGTTACGAGAATTACTCTTTTTAATCTATTAGGTTGGCTGTGACCACACAACCCTTTTTTCTTTTTCCAGTTCTAATGTTCACAGACCACAAAGGGGTTCTCAAGGTCGTATTAGTACAAACACATGTAATTAAGAAAGATTAGTTAATTTACATGGCACATACACTGTAAGGTGACCACTTGTTCCACAAACTGAACCACAGGAGAGAGTGCCATATACTTTTACGTTGAACTAAACCACGGGCAAGTGGCTATTTGGGAATGGCTTTGAGAATACATGCAGAATAAACCATGTTCTCCATATTTAACAAGATCATTCAAAGCTAAGAGAGCAAGAATACTTCTGAAATAAAGCCAGAGGATGGGGTTGGGGTGGGGAAATCTCAAGAAGAGGTCTAAGACATAACTTTGATTCCACAAAAGCTTGGCAAGAAACACGTCACCATTTAATTTGCTGTATGGATAGATACTTCAGCCCTCTGGATAGCAATTTAGAAGTTTAAGTCAGAAGTTTGTCATAAAAGCACAGTATTTTTCATGCCAGAATCTGTTAAAATATCATTCCTTCTACAATATCCAAAATAAAGACAGCAGGGATGTCAGACTTCTCTATGCTAGCTGACTGGGTAGCATCACTGGAACAGACTTGCCCATGTAACACACCGTGTAGGTTAGAAAACATACATGTGTAATACCTCGCCCTCACTGCCAATAGCTGGAGAAATTCCATTAGCAACAGTTTTCCCTAGAATTGGATCAAGCAAAATATGCAGTACAGACTTTGACTGTATTCTTCTTTTAATACAGCAATGAACAAGTCTGGAACTGACAATGCAGGAGGTGTCTCTACCCCCTGTCACCTTATCACACCTGCAACCCAAGAAGCCCTTACCCATGCAGGCAGAAATGCATTTACCGCAGCACAGTGCGGGCTTTGAGGGCAACAGAACAAACAGAACACTCTTCAAATTTTTAAATCCGTATGCCAAGGGAGAAAAAATTGCCATTTTAAAAACTATTGCTTCTTTTTTTGGTGTCTGGATTAGTGTTTTCACGTTTTACCAACTTGCCAAAAACTCACAATGAACCTCATGAAATTCAATGAGAAAAAAAATCAGAAAAATCACATGTAAAAAACATGTTCAAAAATTTCTTCTCTACATGCAGCCCAATTCTTTATTCTGCAGACTTCAATTTTACTGTTATCAGCAAGAACCAGTGCTAACCCTCCGAAATTAAGTGCCCAGTAGCAATTTAAGTAAACAAAACCACAGAAATAAAGTGTCATAGAAGCGTAAATGTACTTTTATTCTTTCCAATAAAGTTAAAATGTTAGTTTGTTACCTATTTTAGGCACAGCTTCATCACTTGAAGCAGCAGTCTATGCATGAATTATCAATTTACAAAGGACTGCTAAGGATGGGCATCATTATACTGTGTAAATAAAAACACATCTCCAGAAGCAGATGGCAAATGGCTGGAAAGTCCAGGAAATATAATTTGTTGGTAATTTCCCAAAATGAAAATAGGCTTATAACTCCTCTAGTGCCAAATACAGGACTGCTACTATTGCAGAAACTGGACACATCTACTCATAGGATTTTGGGGTTTTAGCACCTTGTGATTTTTAGCATTTAAAGAAACGCTTGGCAAATAACCTTCAGGAGTACCTCTCTGACATGTCTGTAAGTCTCACACACAGCATGAGGAAAAAACCAGGACCGATGAGAGGTCTGCGTGCCACCGCAGGGCTACCACCTCCCTGGCCTCGGAGACACAGCGGGATAGCTCACGCGACTGGGCTGCAGAGGCAAGGGTGCTGCCCATTACATGAGAGCCGCAGGAGTGTGCGGAGCTCTGCCTCGGGATGGATGATGAGACAGCTGAGAGTTGTGGGTTGGGATTAGTGAGCAATGTTGGGCCTGGCGTCTGCTACAAACCTACTGATCAGAAGAAAACGACTGATGATTGGGATCCTGGTGGGCAACAAATGAGCAAGAGCCAGCAATTAACCTCTAAGGCAAAAGAGGACCAACAGCATCTAGTTAAACACTAAAAGGAGTTGCCCAGGTAAGCTGTGGAGTCTCCATCCTTGGGAGATATTCAGAGCATGGCATGTTCCAAGAAAACAGCTCCAGTTGACCAAGCTTTCAGCAAGGAATTTGGACTAGACAACTCCAGAGGTCTCCTGCAGCTTCAACGATTCTGTGACTGATTATCTCAAAACATGTTTTGATGGTGTACCTCACACTGCAGTCCATCCTTGGGAGATATTCAGAGCACGGCATGTTCCAAGTAAACAGCTCCGGTTGACCAAGCTTTGAGCAAAGAGTTTGGACTAGACAACCTCCGGAGGTCTCCTGAAGCCTCAACGATTCTGTGATTCTGATTATCACAAAACATGTTTTGACGGTGTACCTCACACTGCAATTTCATCTAGTTAGATACACCAATCCACTACTGGACTGGAAGACTGTCTCAAGACAAAAGCAATGATCCACCAAATGGATAAAAGCATTGTTGTGTCCATATATGCTCCAGAACCAGGAGGCTTGAAGGGATTGAAGCCACCAACACCACCAGAGCAAGAGGATGAAAGCAGAGAGAAACATACACATTTACTTCTCTTCCACTAAGTCCAACCACTGATTTTTTTTAGGTTTGAACTCAGATCTGTGGACTAATTTTATATAAGCAGGCCTAGTAACCTAAAGAGAAAGTAGCATCAACTTTGGGTACAAGTACTGGAGAACTACAGATTTTCCAAGAAATTCAGAAGTGGCAAGATCTCTCAAATTCTGGAGTAGGAGGAAGGAAGAACAGGAGAGACATTCTTCCTGCTAAGGACTAGCAACAGCACAAACTCAGTGCAGACCAATATTAAATTACACATTTTCATGAGAATTCAAGCTTTCCGAAAAAGCGTTTCCAGTCAAGGTTGTGCTTATAAGTTTGAAAGTAAGAGCCAAACATTTTTTGTATCAAAAAGGCAATTAAATCACTGATTATTTCCAAGTCTAATTCTTTGGGTACATGGCTCATGTTTTTAAGCTGATTACAGTGTAAATCAGATGAAATAGACCAAAACATTGTAAAGGAGTGTCTAAAAAAAAAAAATAAAAACAACCACACATTTATCCTAATTAACTATGGAAATCAAACACTGACTTCCACTATAGATAAAAAAAAGTAATACCCCCCTACTAACTGGAAGCAAGAATAATCTGCTAGAAAAGCTAAGTGACAAGAATCTGGAGTGATGGCAGTTAGTAATGTGCTGTAATTTATACTGCTCGGGATAGAATTAACATAGCTCAGTGATCAGAAATGTGTGAAACGAGTAAGATTTTTAATTAAGCTCCTAAAAGGATATTAAAAAACATTTTAAAATTTATCTCAGTATTAAATTCTGTTCTCAACTGAAAAAAATTACAACACTGATTTTTCTTTGGGATGCTCTTACAAATCCACAGGCAATACATTAAGATTCCCTTACCCATTGCTTTTGTTTCTTCTCTTTTAGCATTCAGCAAGGAAAATTTGAATTTTGCTCTGACTTCACTTTTTGGACAACTGACTAAAAGCAAATATAATGACAGGTAGTCTTTGCTTTCATCATCTAATCCCTTTGGATTCACTCTCAGGCACCTGAAAGAAACGCAGAAATTATACATTTTTAAAACTGCACCCAGAATAAATCAGAAATATTTTTATAAGATCGATGATACATGCTACTGAAACAAATGTTTCCCTTATGACTGTTGAAACTTTGAAATTCAAACCAATCTGCACCTATAGTAAAATTTCAGGAAAGCTCAAGTTTTAATATTTATTTGCAATTTAACTTTACAACTTTTGAATGGGGACAAAAACAAAACCCACACCAAAGCAGCTGCTAGAATAAAAACCTTACCACTTCATTTTGTCATTTGGCCCTGATGAAAATGTAGAACTCTTTAAGACTTCACCCATTTCTTCTCGGCAAAAACTGAAGTTATTAATGGTCCACATGTAGGAAAATTTTACTACTTTAACCTGAACAAAAGATGTAGAAAATGTCAATAATAGTTTATGCTTGAAATGTAAGTTAGAGAACTAATGAGAACTAATTAGACTGTCAGCACAACTCAATTTTTAGAGGTTTTATTATTATGACTAGAGAATAAAGCTATTAGAATTTATGTAGATTACCTGTGTGTAACACCAGCTTTCAGCCACAGGTCCACTGGACATCTCCCCAGGAGGAGGTGGGGTGGGAACCCTTGACATTGCCACCTATTGCAGGTTTATAGTATCAAGATAGCAATCCAAACTTCAGTAATTCTCCTAAAAAAGCAATTAATATATTTTGTTCAAAATTTCTAAGCATGGAAATAAAAAAATCCATACTTTGACATCCATATCACCACATTTACTAAACGATGCATCTGAAAATAACACTAGACAAGAGGACAATGCCTTTGTTATTTAGGCAAGCTGGGTGTCACAGTCACTAATGACCTCTTGTACTAAAAATCCACAAGCTGAACCCTCAGTGCCATACTTCATAAAAGCAAGTGCCTATGCATCATAACGATACCACTAACGACATTATTTCAACATCACCTTTGCAAATTACCACCTTGATCCCTCCAGCCATGTTATAACTTTCTTCGGGATCTTCTCCTTTGATCTGGAGAGTAACCAGGGCGCCGTGAACACTCGGTTATTAGTACCAATGCGTTAGCTGTCCACACGGGCATCGTTCAGTTCTCAAACAGCACCTAGCCAGCTGGGAGTAGAATACGTCCAAACAACACTGGGATTCCTCAAGGGAGGGTAAGAAATTAAGCTTCCACTTAAAATAGTATTTTCTTCACATCTTTCATGGTTGCCTTGTACCTTTAATACCAACAGATTTGATTGAGGAACTATAGCCACCACAATCACATGCTCATTCCTTTACTAAAGCACGAAGGTGAAGAACAATTTAAGTCAACTCACCAACTCTGACAAACTTTCTAATAGCAAGTAAAGCAATTTTGTTATGGATTATCACCCAGAGCACTACAATTTCTCCTCCCCACTGGAAACTGAGTCACATGCCCAGATGCATCACATCACATCTAGCAAAGGCACACAGTCAGCCTAATTGCACTAGCCTTTGCTCATATCTAATGAAAGAAGGGGGGCCTGTCAGGGGGCTGACTCTCCTTTAGGTCGGGCTTCCTGTCATCTTCAGAGGTTTCGGCCAGAAGCACAGCTTCCCACTTAAGCAGCTCCATTAAATTGCTAAAAAGAAGTGAAATGAACCCTGATCAAAGCAGATGGAAGTCACAATTGTTTCTGTCACAAAACATTTTCTCTCCATGCAGAAGTTTCTTTAAACATATCCTGCAACAAGTTTAGAAGGCCACAAATCTTTTTGCAGCATGAGTGCTTCACCACATACATATTTTCACTCGTGATAGAACAGCACTGTCTTACTCAAAAGATGTGATTGCACATCACTGATGATGTTGGAACACTTCCTTCAGGGATGGGCAACGCTTCGAAACAAGGTTTTATGCAAAGATTGGTAAGAAGGCACTGCAAGGCCACATGCAATTCAGTCATGATGCGAACAAGTTAATTATTCCTGTGGGAAGAAGAATAATTCTCTGCAAATCACTATGATCCTCAGTGGATGCTTTCCCTCCTGCCTTTCCTGTACCTCTTCTCACTCACTTGGGAGATGAATTAGCCCTTCCACTTTAAAGTCTGCTGACATGGGAATCACTCTGAATTAAACACGTATAAAAACCTTGAAAACCAAACTCATTCTCAGCTTTTATCAGATGAGGAAGCAGATGCTATACAATCAGATCTCTTAACAGATCTACCGTGACAAAATGAAAAGAAAAAGAACCACTAAATAGGTCTCCTGCAAGACACGGATCATTGAGACACTCAAGTGTAATCGCAAACACAGTTCAGCTGCCTCACATAAGAGCTAAGACTTTTTGTCCAGATAAAACTTGTGTTTACTAGTGGTAATCTTCAGTAATTACTTTCCATTGATTATAACTAGTTACAAACAGCCACCCTAGATTTAAAAATAACCAAACTTGCTTGCCCTGTATTTTTTAAAGCAGGAATCGTATGTATCGCAGAAGCTGCGTTCACATAATTCTCATTTACAGGTTTACAATTTGATTCTCTGTACAGAGGTACTCCAGAGTAAAATTCCTGGGAAGGACACATACGAACGTGCCACCTTCATAAAGCGTATACTGGTACTTGTATTACCATTATTTTTGTAAGCACATCCTCTTCAGTGTTAACAACTGAAGCTGTATCCATGATGAATTTTATATAGCACCATATCCTGAAAGTGTCAGGACAGGCCTTACTGAACCTGTTGGCTCTTCTTCAATTCTCCAGAGCTAAAGCCAAGAAGAAAACACAGGTCATTCCTTATTCTGCCATTTGCATGGTACACCCAGGACGTCTCAGCTCTAATCTGTTCCTCAGTTCTTTTCAGTCCACTAGAGCAGTCAGCTCCTAGTAACCATGAAGCAGCAGCAGATCTGAGCCAAGTCTGCTCTGCAGAGGTCTCTAAATTGAAAAAGGCTGAAAATAACTGCTGTGCAGTATCCTCTTTAGAAAGTGTCCAGTGACCTTATGTCAGCTCTCAGTAGTTATCTGCCCCCTCCTGTCTCACCACTAAATCAGCCTGATTCACTGAGAATATAACTCTAAGCAAAGGTAGTTATTTTCAATTATTTTCAGGCCTGTCTCTGCACCTGTTCTATCCAGGGCATTTGTACTTCAGAGGCTGCTTCCACCTGCTGCATGGCTTTTATTATTCTGACAGAAGCCATGGTTTTACATATGTACACTTTTCAGATCCTTCTGAATAGCTTCAGCATTTTGTGAGGTTTCCCACTACAGCATTAGGACCAGACAACTGATTTTCATGAGCTCCTGATACACCTTTGAGGAACAGATTTGTGTCTCACTTGTTTTTGGCATGGATTTACTAAGTCATTTTTTTAGATTGGGAAGAGGGGAAGAAAGCAGTAACTTTGAACAGTTTGATATCATACTGGGAGCCTGCATTGAAGAGCAGCCTTATTTTTTAATATGCCTGGATGCATAGTTTTAAAAAAAATTAAGCCAACAAACAGCAAGCTGAACAATGGAGAATGAATAAACAGAGCATCAGATGTCTGTTAAGACATACTGAAAGACTGCCAGGTAGCAACAGGGAAACAGTATAGCAGTGCTACTGATCTGCCTCTCACTTAAAGCCGGGGAGGGGTGGGAACAGGATGACTTTTTACAAAGGCCTGTAGTGACAGGACAAGGGGTAACAGGTTTAAATTGAAAGCGGGGAGGTTTAGATTAGATATCAGGAAGAAGTTCTTCCCGGAGAGGGTGGTGAGGCACTGGGACAGGTTGCCCAGAGAAGCTGTGGATGCCCCATCCCTGGAAGTGTCCAAGGCCAGGCTGGATGAGGCTTGGAGCAACCTGGTCTAGTGGAAGGTGTCCCTGCCCATGGCAGGGGGTTGGAACTAGATGGGCTTTAAAGGTCCCTTCCAACCCAAACCGTTCTGTGATTCTATGAAGGTGAAAGAGAACACCAATTTCAATAATGATATCCCTGAAGTGTAGAGGTGTTTGGGGAAGGATTTTTTCAGTCCCAAGCTGATGGCCAGACCAATTCAGCCACCGCATACCCTACTCGCTTCTGTGGCCACCGATGGTCACCAGTGCAAAGTGGACCTCGCACAGGCAGGCTGAAGGTGAGGAGGAAAAAGATGCACCTACACGCTCACCCTTTGTTCTATGTACTCTGTTCAGGGAGAAGACCAAACACTACTTTGAAGAGTGTTTATGAATCATTGATTAGCCATTGTAATAATCTCTGACAAAAAGGTTTTTTAATTACCAAAGCCTCATTGCAGGCTATTACATCAAATGACTGGGAAGAGTCAGAGCTGCAGTCTGCAAAACCAGTCAGGGAATGACTGGGTGGAATTAAATCAATCAAGCATAGGACACAGGCCTGTTATCTGCAGGATGAAACAACTTAGAGGGACAACGTTCATGTTACAACCTGCATTTATTCTTCTGCAGGCTACTGCGAGCAAAGTGTCAGAGGTGACAGGACACGATCAGGTAACACCTCCGAGCGTTTCCAGGCAGTGCCGTGCCTGTCCAGACAAGGCTTGGCAAACCAGTCAGCACGGCCACTTTGCCAGGCCGAAGGCTCTGGCCATCAGAGTAAACATGCACTAGGAACGCTAAAACAAGTTATAATGGATGAGGGCAAAAATTTTCTGGCTTTCAAAATGAAAATCAGGGATGTATTTTGAAGTGTGTCAAGTAGCTGTTGTTTGTGTGGTTGGTTTGGAGGGTTTTGGTTTTTTTAATGAAGTGATATGCCCATACTGATTGCAGTGCAGCAGTCTGATGATTTTACACTGAGAGTTTGCTTTCATTACGTTACTTCAAAGGAGGGAAGAAAATCCCAAAGGTATTTTACTTAACTTGTACCCCAAACATGATGGGCTTCTCACTTCTTCCACTGGTTTCTTACAGAAGGTATTGGTTTCACCTCCTAATCACTTGGCCAAGTAGAACAGTCTCTCTTAAATCAGGATCTTCATGGAGATGAGTACAAATTGCAAAGCAGTAGTGGGCAAGTAGGCAGAAATAACTAAAAAAGAGGGATTTATCAAAGCATATTTTACTTAGGAATCAGTAGAAGCACATTCCTATTCAAATACTTCCGTTAAACTTCAAGCCATCTGTGGTGGGTTGACCATGGGTGGAGGCCAGGAGCCCCCCAAAGCTGCTCTCAGCTGGGCATGGGAGAGAACACATAACAGAAGGCTCGTGGGTCGAGAAAAGGACATGGAAGAATCACTCAGCAATTATAGTTGTGGGCAAAACAGACTCAACTTGGGGAAATTAGTTCATCACCAATCAAATCAGAGTAGAAGAGAACTAAAACCAAATCTTAAACACACCTTTCCCCCACCCCTCCCTACTTCCCAGGCTCAGCTTTACTCCCCCTGCCCCCCCCCCCTCCCTACTTCCCAGGCTCAGCTTTACTCCCCATTTCTCTCCCTCCCCCCAGGAGTGGTGCAGGGGAAGGGGAATGGGGGCTGTGGTCAGTCCATCACACATTCTCTCTGCTGCTCCTTCCTCCTCAGGGGAGGATCCTCAACTCAGCCCCTGCTCCAGCATGGGGTCCCTCCCACAGAAGACATTCCTCCACTGATTTCTCCCACGTTGAGTCCTTCCCAGGGGCTGCAGTTCTCCATGAACTGCTCCAGTGTGGGCCCCCCCCACGGGGTCCCATCCTTCAGGAGCAGCCTGCTCCAGCCTGGGCCCCCCGGGGTCACAGCCTCCTTCGGGCATCCCCCTGCTCCAGCGTGGGGTCCTCCCTGGGCTGCAGGGGGGTCTGTGCCCCCCCCGTGACCCTCCATGGCTGCAGGGCACAGCCGGCCTCACCATGGACTGCACCATGCTACCAAAATCTGGCTGTGCAAACCCAATACACCATCTGAAGCTGATTATCTTTAATTACCTGCACATAGAGTGTAAAGAAATCACAGGCTACCCTCCATAAAATCTATTTACACTGAAGTTCATCAAAAGCTGTATCATCTCTCCATTTTCCTAACTTTTCAAATGAGATCTTAAAATTCAAAGCAGCAATACAGCACAAATTTCAGACAAACATTATCTTGTTTCCCTTCCCAGACATGGAGTGTTTGTCAACATTACTCTAAATAAAGTTACTTGTCAACCTCTTAGAGCTACACAAGAACACATTCCCAGTCTCTTACATCTTGTGTTGGAACCCTCTCAACACTGTTTTCACTGAAAAACTGATTAGCTCATGAAGAAAGTACCACATACATATAAACACAGAGGAATTTTCTAATCCCCCAGAAGTAAACCTGCAGAACACTTCATAAACCTATGTGAGGAATTGCCCTAAGTGTTAACATGTTTTTTTGCCAGCTCTCACATCTAAGGGTGGAAGCTCGGTGTAACAGCCACATCCTAATAGTCCCTTCAGAGCAGTAATAGTACAACAGGTGCCTACAAGCAGGTGTGCATGTGAACTATACTGACCAGAGCAGTGTTCTGCCTTGTATTTCAGTGAGGTATTACAGTCAACAAACCACTGGCAGGAATGGCTAAATAAACAGCCTTCTTCAGGGTAGCCAACACACCCCGAAAGCCAAATCCAGCCTGTCAGAGCGTAACCCAGAGATCAGTTCACCAAGTGAATGGGTGACCTCGTCCTCCTCCCTTGAAAGCAAGAAGTGCTTTGAAGAAGAGATGACCAGTCCCTGCTGACCCTCCTCTCCCCCTTTATCCCTTCCTGCCAGGGCTGGAGCCTCCAGGATCAAAGTGTTTCCCTCCCAGGCTGTCCATATTTTGGCACATCACAGGACTTCCAGCATCTCGTCACATGATGTAACTGAACACGAGTGTCTGACACAGCAAGCACTTACTCGAATCCTGTTCAGAAACCGAGTAACAAAGCGACGTTGAACAGCAGCGTCAGGGTGCTCTTAACCACGACGGCACGCGGTCTCCACAATGCCCCTGAAAGAGGCTACGGAGACTGTCCTGCCTGAAATCCACAATGCCCCTGAAAGAGGCTACAGAGCCTGTCCTGCCTGAAACATCAAACACCTCTATCCAACAAACTCCTCCAAGCATTTAACAGCTAATGTGAAAGAGTAACTTAGGGTCCAAGAGTGACCGATATTAATACCACTTCACAATCTCGCAGAAAACCTCGTAAGTGACCATACCAACAAATCCCACATGCAGGTATATTAGATGTGAATGGTGACAGTCTTTCCCAAACAGGACTGGACATTTCAAGAAATGCAGAAGTTAATTCATAACTTCTTTTTCCCCTCCTTTGGAAGCATTGGTATCTCATCACTGTCTGAAATGATATCACCTCCTGAAGGTTAAATGGCAAATAACACCCTGTTCCACCAACTTTTTATTCCTAGTAAATCCATAATTCAGAAACCAAAATATAGTTTGTCTAATTTTACAGACAAAACTCTTGTTTTTTTTTTTAAATAAATCTAAAGTGAACAAGCCTTCCTTTCAATAAAATCAGTTTCCAAAAACCCATTCAAAACAAACACGCTCTACCTACAAAGGTACTGATTTAATTTCCTCTCATTAAATGATTACCAGTGAACAAAGTATTATACAGTATGTAGTACATAAGTATTAGATATAATACTATCTATCAGTATTTATTATTTAGGAAATCAGTTTTGGTTTTTTACATTACTGAGGAGGCAAATTCTGGGGAAAGAATCATAGAATCACAGAAGGGTTTGGGTTGGAAGGGACCTTAAAGACCATCTAGTTCCAACCCCCTGCCATGGGCAGGGACACCTTCCACTAAACCAGGTTGCTCCAAGCCTCATCCAGCCTGGCCTTGGACACTTCCAGGGATGGGGCATCCACAGCTTCTCTGGGCAACCTGTTCCAGTGCCTCACCACCCCCTCCGGGAAGAACTTCTTCCTGATATCTAACCTAAACATCCCTGATTTCAATTTAAAACCTGAATTGCTTTAAGGTTCACTATCTTACAAGTTCTTGGGTGAGAGAGAACACTTCTATGAAGCTAAAGATGGAGGAAACAAGCCAGATCAAAACGGTTAAGTCTGAAGTGAAAGGCATTTTAAGGCCCAAGACTAAGTTACTCGTGCAGCCCCTCATCTGAAGCAATGCTCCAGTAGACTTGTACAGTTCTAAGCAGCATCAACTTATGAAGGCCAAACCGTTTAAGAGCTAAGAAAGCCATGTCCCTTTCTCCTTGGTCACAGAAGGACTTGTGTAGCAGCCACCCATCACTTGAGTCACGACTATCCAGTAGCATGAAAATCCTGTGCCTCATTGAACTGGCTTGAATACTGCTCAAACCCACACAAGAGATTCTTTTTTGCTCAGAGAAAAAAAAAACAACAAACCCAAAACACCACAGTTAAAGAGAGAAATTTATAATTTTCTTCTGTTTAAGAGTTTGTCTTGTAAGCATAATCAGCTTACCAAAATTCTTAAGACATTGCTAGTAGAAAAGAAATCTGAACTTTGTAAAAGATAGGATTGTTCCTTAATTGGCAGGATTTGCATCTCTTCACAATTGATCTTTTTGAAAGAATTGCTGCGTATTTCCTATATAGCCAACTATTAAACTAAATTTTCTGCTGGATGATACACAACACAATAACAGCCGTTTGAAAGGTCTATTAAGTTTAGGCAGTTTTCCAATTTGCTCGGCATCATCATTTGCTTCTCTGAAAACAGACTCAAGATATACCTAGAAAACTTAAATACAGTGCTTAGTATTTATTGAATTTAATCCCTATCTATCACCACAACATTTGAGTGAACAGTATTACTAATATTTAAACAATTGCAGTCATATATATCCACCTCACTAAGTTAGAAAAACTACAGGTTGAGTATATATTACATTTCACATTATTTGTAGTACTTCCAACATACAAAATACTTCCTCTCCAGGGCAAGCAGAAGTGAATAGTGGTTGGGTTACCCACAAAAAAACCCTTACCTAAGAAGAGAGAGGTCTATAGTAGTTTAGAGGAAGGTGTTTTGTTTTAACATAATATTTAAAAAGTGCTTGTTCAAATATGTTTGCTTTGGAAGCACAAAATAGCAACCAAGCTTACACAAACCTAAACCAGATTTGGGGCTTAAGTCATAAACTCTGGCTGCTCCTGAGCTTAAGATCTCACCCTTGCCATCCACCAGCTCTGCTGGAAGCCACTGCCCAGCCAGGAAAAACACACACTTCAGCACCCACACCACAAGCTAATTCATAACCCTCTCCACAGATCTCCAGCGAAAAAAATAAAATACTACCCTGGACTGGACCACAACAGCTGAGAAACTACATATACATCCCCTGTCACCCCTGCTCCAGGGACAGTAACCTCCAGCAGAGAGAGGGCAAGCAGCTGGGGTCAGAGACATCTTAAAATAGCCGCAACTAAGGCTCCAGAATTTAAAAGTACATCCTGGAGGTGGTTCCAGCAGCAGAGCCCCAGCAAGGCAAAACACTACACACGTGAATTGCCCAACTTCCCAGGAGGATGGTGGTGTAGCTCTAACTGGCAACCCCGAAGTCAGCAGCTCAAAATTAGAAAGATGAGAGTATTAGTTGGAGAAACTGTAGATCTGAGTGCGTGTAGTTTTCAGGTTTTTCACTGAATTCTCTCCCCTATCCCAAACCTTTGAAAAATAAAGCTGAATTTTGCCTCACTTGAGAGAAAACCTAGTGCCCGGCAGAGCTTGAACTGTAACTGTCTGGTTTACATCAGCCAAACTTATTAATAAAAATGCATTAACCTTGGGTTATTGTTCTGTAATACAGGAAACCCTTATTAGATAACCTACACCATTCCCTATAGGAGTCATCTATGCATTTCCCTGGAGAAGAAATGCAGGATTATTTCTAACATCATATTTCAATTTCATCGCCCAGTCTAGTTTTATGGGACCCAAAAGATAGGTATTTTCACTGCATTTCCTCTTGGGAAACTATACTATGTGAATAATCTATTGCTGCTGGTTTGGTTTTGGGTTTGTTTTTTTTTTCCTGGTATACAGCCAAAGTGATCTTTTCCCCTCCTTAGTTTCACTCCATTACTCTTATTCAAACAAATCATTGGCATGTGAAAGTATTAAATGAAGGCATTTTTATCATTAAATACTTCAGTTACACACAATCAAGAGCTCACCAAATTGAAAATGCTCATCTTGACTTCTGTTTCTGCACGTGAAACAAATATCCCTATTAGCCAACACAATATTGACTTCAATCATAACAAAAAGTATCTTTCTCGAGCAGGTTCACAGTCAGTTTGGGGTGTTTTGTTTCGGTTTTCATTTTCTTTTTAAATTCATAAGATTCGTGAAAAGCACTGGACTAGACTCTCTGGAGATGGGTGCTTTCATTTGCTGCAGTTGTGGAGATGAACAGCAGCATAATGCTCTCCTCATTAACCTCTGCAGATTGTTGTCACCTGGAAAATTCACAATGAAATGGTACAACTGCTTTCAGCAGCCAAAAGCTTACACTCACAGATGTTACCAGGAGGGGGGTTTGATCATTCATTTGTTGCCTTGTTACTCGTCATAGCAAACAGTGGGCACATTTGTGGGCACAGCTGCACCTTCATAGAAATATTGAGAGCTACAGCTCATCTCAGGCCTGTTCTGTGCCTCTTCCCAAGCCAACAGAGTATTACACTTTGTGCAAAAACAACTGACACATTTAAGACAGGAAACCGAGGGAAAAAACTCTACACATGATTTCCAAACCCCAAAATTCAGTTCTGCCAGAGGACAAAACAGCATTTGATGCTAGTTCACCCAAACAGCCTTGAAACTGAGCTAATTTCCATGTACTGGGTATTAAATTTCATCCACGACAGCTGACTAGACAACAGCATAGGAAAGACAGGTAGGTCAAGAGGTAGAGCTGCACACTCACCTGCTTTGGGGAATGTGAAATAGGAATCTCTGAAAGCGTAGCTGTATGAAGAACTGATGAAAGCCATCAAGGCTTGACATCTCAGTTTTGGACTGCAGCTAAACAGGTTCACACCCACAGAGGGGAAAAAAAAATCCTAATAGTTCATAGAATCACAGCATATCTCAAGTTGGAAGGGACCCATAAGTCTAACTCTCAGCCTCCGTCCATCAGAGACTGGTTTCCAAGTTCAAAGAAAAGTATACAATTTCTCCTATCCTACTGTTTCAAAATGAGTTGTTTCACTTATACTTTTGGATTTAAGAACTCCAAAATAATCTTCTTAAGATCCATTTTTCTACAAATGATTCAAACCTCTGCAGTTCTCTACTACTTTTCCCACTTACAGCAGTCTTACTTGCTCAAGACAGAAGAAAATTCTCCATCTCTTATCTCTAGACAGAAAAGTTGAGCAAGCTCAGCTGCCATAAGCTTTTAAAATTACTTATTAGAAAGAGTAAGCCTGAGACCAAAACACAGCATTCACTTTTTTTCCCCCCACACAAAGGTTATTTCTTTAAATTTAGTTTGAGCATTAAAAGATTTCTATGACTTTCCATTTCTACTGCACCATTTGATACTTCACAAGAAAAGAGCTACTCAGCAATGACCACTTCTGCAACACCAAGCCCTGCTGCTTGTCCAGCAGTTGGGACTGCAGAACTCGCTGCTTGATTTGCAACCTTGGACTGCTTACCCAGGGCAAGAGGGAAAGGAAGCAGAGGCAGCTACAGGTCTTTCTCCAAAAAGGCCAACACATCATGTGGTCACTTGAGAAAACCTGTACAAAACTCGTAGAGGGTTAGAATTGAGGCCTAAGACTATATTCAAAACTACAGGAAAAACATTGGCTTGCAGAAAGCCCTAGTTACCTAGGTTTGAGTGTGTAAAATCTTACTCACACCCTGTTGAACAGGATGTTTACTCACTTTTTTCACCCCACTCCGCACACTCTCCGTCACTCGCCATCCGTTTGTCACTCTACAGGTTGATTCTTTTACTGGAGCAACAGCAAGGCAAGCACAACACAAACAGGCTGGCGTAGGGCTGTCGGGGTGGCCTGGCTAACACAGACATCGTTAAGCAGATTTCAGTTTGACAAAAGCAAGGCGGTTGATAAAAGGCAGTAACTTTTATCTCACCAAACCCCTGATAAGCTGCTTCAGCTGCCTTCGAGAGGCTCTTGCCAGAAACACACCCCACAAACCACTATGCCGTGAACTAGCACTGCAACCAGCTGTCTTGTAACCAGAAGCCGTGCTTCCCGGGAACGTGCTGCACAGGCTGCAGATTGCCTACACCTATGCTTGAATAAGCCAAATATCCCCCCTTGCTTTGCTGATGCTCTAACAGAACCAGGCTTGCAGAGTCCTCCACTGGCTACATGGCAGGTAAGTAGATGTGGTTTCACCTTCGGTGCTATCAAACAGAGCGGACCAAACGCAGACGCAAGGCTCCTGTTTTCTGCCTCCGTTCAGGAGACGTAACCCCGCTGCGAACCATCCCGGCAAGGCTGCCCTGTTAAACGCGGCGCGACGCCTGAGATGCAGCCACAGACAACTGCTTTCACAAAAAAGCAACAGAAGGAAAAAAATGGCAGGAAATCAAGAAGCTAGCTAACACCAAGTTTAACACAGTCTTTAAAAGTGACTCTGAAAACCTCTGTGGAGGCCTCGAAATTTTAATTTATTAGTAACCCAGACTAACATTTGATGATGCTACTGCTGTATATTTTTCCCCTCACCACCCAGTGAGCAAAGCCTCACAACTGTTGGAGAGGACAGCACATTTCCTAACACAACTGGTATTTAAATTATTAAAAATGATACCTGGCCTGTAAAACAATATTCAAAACTACTGACAACAGAATAAACATTGGTTTTGCTTAATAACCTTATTAATATAACTAATCATAGCATCTCACTCTGGATACAAAGTTTACTACACAACTTTTGAGCAGGCTACTGGCTATATAAGCTTTCCTTCCATCTCTACTCTTATTGTGCTTTCTATCCCTTTTTTTTGTTAAAGAGAACAACCACACTTTAGGACAACATGGATAGCAAGACACTTTTTGCCATAAGCAAGTCAGGAACTCCCCTAATCAGAAGCCTCTCATGGCATTTAACAGTATTAATTCAAGTTGTCCAGATGTATTCACTGGGGGTTTTCTGTTTTCCTCAGATCAACCACCTGACCGGTGTATTTTGCAAAACTTGCAAAAACACAATTATGCAAACTTCCTCCATATAAGTAGTTTCAGTTTCTTATTAACTGCATCACTCATTGCAACACAAATATTCTTCTGCTGGCATTTTTAATTATAAAGTTTGTTTGCTATATGCACATAAGTAACAGGCAAAATCTACCTTGCCATAATCTGCAGGGAGATCAAAACATCATCCAAATTAGATTTCACACATTCAATTCCTCTGAAGCCACCGTATCCCAAATGCAGTACCAGACCCAACAGTAAGATCACACTAACTTCAATGGTACAGCAACGTACTATATCGACCTACCGTCACCCAAAGAAGCTATGCATTTCTGACAATTTGGTTTCTACAACTGAAATATTATGATTGAAGTCATTACATGAGTTCCTACAGACTGTAAGCAGAACTTTCCAAATGCATGAAAACACACCAAAACCAGTTACAAACCCAGATGTATGCGAATAATCACTGCAATTAACTTCACACACATCAGACAACACTTGAGTTGAAATGACTGTATTTTGTCCTCTGTTGCAATAGATATTCAACTTGACATGTGAATATCAGTGTGACCACTGGTACATACGATGTTCATAAAAAGGAGTTAAAGTTTAGTATTAATCAATATATATTGCTCCATCCCAGAAGCTGAAGCAAACTATACCAAACATTTATCTAAATTAATTACAAAGCAGTTCTGTTTTTATCTTCAAGAGTTTCGATTACAAACAAGTGACTGAAATTAAACTCAGTTAACAAGGAATCCATCTGTTTTAAAATTTAAGAAAAACTGTTGCTGAGGCAATGTCTGCAGATTAAGTAATTCAGAGCCCTATTGTGTTAAATGCTGCAGACAGTAAACAAGTGCCACCTCTAAAGAATTTCAAGAAATTATTAGCTAACTAATCTGAATCATTAGATTAATACATTAAGCACTCAAAGCAACAAATGACTTGTATTTAGATTTTATCTCAGCTTAAACCAGTGATTTTTTTACTTGAACTCTGTATATTGAAAATGGCTGTTCTTCACAGGCTACAGGCCGTGCTGATGGAGAAAACAGATCCACCAATTAGAAACTGAATATGAATAAGGAAAGCCAGGAAAATTAAAACTTTGGGGAAAAATAGTTTTCCAAAGAAAAAGTCAACATGGAACAGAATTATAAAGTATGACACCAGAGGAGAAAGTTATACCAGCTATTCCTCAGGCCAGAATGAGTTCTGCACCTACACGTAATTTCAGTTGTTCAGGAAGCACCAGCTGATGCAACCAACCCCAAATCCTTTTAGACACCCAAGTCTAATTTTCCAAATGTTTAACACAAGAAAACAAGCCATTTGAAAGCAATCAATTGCAAGTCATCACTCCCCCTCATTCCCTTCAGTTTCATTCTCAACCCTACTCATGAACTGATTTTGCAAGTGACCAGACCAACTGGTAAGTGAGCCCTTGGGAGGGGATAAACATTAAAAGGAGCAATCGGGAAGGAGGAGAGAAAGCTTGGCTCCCAAGTTTCACCTAGTGATCCTCTCCACTGCACAACAGAGGCAAGTACCACAGGTTCCCACCCCATGAACTTTGGAAGTTTCCCAACTGCTGGAGACATTTACTCCATGAGCAGCAGCAGCACTGCCCACGCCAAGAGCTACTCTTGCATTCTCCCTGGCTCACAACTGCTTCTTCTTCCCATAAAGCAGCCAGTGAAATTACACATCAATGATAATTCACCTTTGAACTACTTGAGAAGCAAAGTCGCAATACAGTGCTAAGACAAATGTCACACAGTGCACAGACTGCTCACTACTCAACTGATAAAGTACCACTAATTAACAGCTAAGCAGCTGTCTATTCTAAAGCAATCCTACAGCAAGACTACATCAAACTAGAACTTCAAATAACGCTTATCAGCTAAGTGAGTCTAAAGTTGGGGGTTTTGAGACAATTTGTTTTTAATTAAACATTCACAGACACTCAAGTAGTAAATTACTATCTTGCAAGTGCTCACAAAGCCCATCAGCTTCATTCCATATATGCAGCAATGAAATCAAGGGAGAGCACACTAGACATTCCTAATGCTCACAAAAACAAGGTACAAGTACATACAGCAGCCTCTGTTACAGGGGTGAGAAGTGAACAAGTTCTTCTCTCCATACACCTCGCATTCAATGTCACGTGAAATCCACTTAGAAATCACTCAGTCCATCTTTAACCTCTGAACAAGCACCATGGAAAAGAAACTAGGGGTTTTTTTCACTAAAGCAACTGTCAAATTCTGGAAGTAACATATTACATTTGGTTTATGTCACCTATTTTTGATGATTTCCATGGAAAGAAAAAGACAAGTAGCTAGTGAAAAGTGTCAAGTGTACTACTTTTCACAAAAATCAGATAAATAACTTTAGGGAGATACAAGGCATTATCAAGGATAAGTAATCTAATCCAGGGACTTTGTACGTGTGAGCTCTCTAGATTATTCCATGCCAGTGAGTTTCTGAATCAGCTGAAAGTGTATCTCACTTTCCACTACATTTCCCAAATGCTACATGCAAACACTGATCACAAGAACCTTGACAGACACACACATGCCTGCAAAGTGATTCCTTGTAATGAACATAAAAAAACCTCTTTATAGCTGACAAAGAATAATTTTAAACCAGGTTACTAAAAAACACTTTGGAAAACTATTAAACTTGGGTAAAATGGAATCAAGAGAGTTGAAGGTTTTTTCTGTTTAGGCTCTCTCCAACACTGAACATACACTCCTGCCAAAATACAGCCCCAACACATGTTGAGCTAGTAAAACATTACAGAAAAACCCAAACACATTTAAGCAGCACCATACACGCTCCTTCAGAAACCCACTGCACTAGGGACAGTGGCCATCTTCTCCCAGTAGCAACTACTACAACATCTGAAAGGCCACTATGAAAATACCTCCACCCCTCGCACAGTGGCAATTCCTCTAAATACTGAGCACAAACTGGAGAGATTTCCTACGTCCTTTTGATATGGGTGGGACAAGAAGAAATAGAAAAAAAGGGCCATAAGGACATCAACTGGAAAGTTCCTCAAGAAAGCAAAGCAAGGAAGAAGTCTCCTGGGAAGATGCACACATTGTGCGGAGGGAGGAAAGGGAACCAAGAGCCAAGGCGTGAAAACCTCTTGGAGAGGGCATCTCTGATGTGATGGAGCAGGCACTACACAACGGCCTTCTATTTTGTCCTAAAACTACAGGGTCCAGGACATACATAGCAAAATGCAGAGCCTGTCTGGCTACCCAACTGCTCCTCCTGCCCAGCTTGGTCACCTCTGCAGAGTCAGGAGAGGGCTGTGTCTGTGACCCTCCAACTTCACTTGTGAAACTACGCAACCCACACCAGTTCATACATCATTAGTGCATGGTTTTGCTGTTCTGTCATTGACTGCTGACTATTAGCTGATTCGATGGAGATGGTTAAGGAAACAGTGTCTCTTAAGAAGGCAAAGTGCTTTAACATAAGTAGTGAGGGAAGACCTTACAAAAGTGAGAAAGGAAGGACACTTCTGAAAGCATTAGTGTTTTGATCCAGGGCACAGTATTTTGAAGATCACAAGATTTTATGATCGCAAGCATCAGGTTACTGCTGTTACTGAGTGCAACAATCTCATTTAGATTTCCTTACTCCTAGCCATGGCACGAAGCAAAAAGGGCAGCAGACTGCTTTTTACAGAACTGCTTATAAGGACCATATGAGCCTGTCACAAAAAACTGTTGGAAAAAAATACCACAAGCATCCACTTGTCATCAACCTGGGGGAATGGAGCAGAAGGGACGGGGAAGTTTTGTAATGCAAGACACACTGGAGACTACTTCTAAGCATATCCCAGAACCTGGAAACAAATTCAACAGGAGAAATATTTAACTACAATCATTCCTAGGAGGGCATAAGAGTAAAGGGAAAAAAGTGAACAGATAAGGTAAAGTTTTGAAGAGACTGTATATGAAAGAGTGGGAAAACCACAAAGGCAGAGAGAAAACCACAGAATGAGTAAAAAGATAAATCAATGAGATTTACATGCAAGCCTTAACTACACTGTTGCCATCCTTAGCTATTTCTTTTCCACTTTAACTTGTGCTGTTAATGACGGCCAGTTTCCTTACTGCTCCTGCATGTATTTAGATACCTTTAAAGGCACAAAAAAACCAACAGATAAACACAACACATAGAAAAAGAAATATTAAAAAGTAGTTTTGTAATATGTGATTTCAACTGAACACCCAAGAACTGTAAGCAGTACACACTGACAGCTGAAATCAGTGATTAGGCTGGAAAAAAAACTGGTGGCTTTTCAAATTCATTTTATATTTGTCCATAGAATATGCAAGTTTTTAATAGCAACAAGTAGCTCACAACGCCTATGCAAGTTCAGAATGTAATTTATTTTCACTGACAGTTTAAAAGCAGACTGCAAAGTACCGAAGTTAAGAGTTGGGCAGAAAGCTGTTTCAAGGCAAGATAACACCAAGGATATTTCTGGATATTTAAAATCTCAGGTTTCCAGAAGAGAGTTAAAAGTAGTTTCTGATGATGTACCAAACCCTGCCATGTTTGCAGCTTTATATACAAAAGGCATATTGTTTAAAAAGTATTTTTTCTTTCCTGAGCAAATAGCCACTTAGAGAGCAGGGGGGAAACACGATGTAACCAACACACACTGGAAATCCTTCACAAACATTTCTGTTTGTCCTAGTCACACAGCCCAGGAAGCCCAGAGAGAAGCGAGGTAAAACACTTTCAGAAGTGGCAGTGACCACTAAGCATCCATCCCCCCCTAAAAAGCCATTTTTATTTCCAGAAAAAA
Source organism: Eurypyga helias (assembly GCF_000690775.1). NCBI lineage: Eukaryota > Metazoa > Chordata > Aves > Eurypygiformes > Eurypygidae > Eurypyga > Eurypyga helias. Next base: position 732 of record NW_010225720.1, on the reverse strand, counting down.
ATGAAGTTTTTAGTAAAAATAGAAAGAGGAACAGTTAAACAAACTGCCTTGGCAGCCATACAAATGGCTCAGCTTCAGCACCACTGTGGCACAAATTCTTCTAACCATATGGGATATCTATCAAAATAACGTATTCTGCAGAACTGATAAGAATAAGGAGTGACCCAGCTTGACTCTCAGAGATTGTTCTTGCTGGCAGGAGGTCAGACACAATCCTTTTTGTTCAAATACTATTTTTATCGCTCTTAACACCATTTCAGAAAACAAGAATATCTTCACTAAGCAGAGCTACATTTTAAAATAAACTGTTGATTTTAGCGTGTGTTGTCTGTGTTTTGCCTTCTTCCATTCTTTATGCTCCTTCTCAACTACTACTGCTCTCACAGTCTTAAGATGATGCAAATTTAACCGGACTCCACCGAATTTCATTAGATGACATCATCAGGTGAAGACCAGTGTTAGTCAACTCCACTTCCTGACCACGTATAAGATGGTGCAGGCAGATGAATCAAGCACGAGCTTTTAAACATTATTCACTCGCTGCTACAGCATTCCCGAAAGTTTGCCACGGCCCAAAAGACTGGGACCAAAACCCCTATTTGTGTCTCACAAGACGAGAACTCACAAAACAAAGTGTCACGTCGCAGTTTTGCGCACAGGCGGAAAATAAAACGCTAAAGACTGTTTCGCAGGAAAGCCTTCGGCAGCTGCAGGCACACTCATGCCAGGGCC
>NW_010225719.1:613-823 GCF_000690775.1 Eurypyga helias | reverse complement strand
ACCCTCTCGCATGGAGGGTCCCGTGCGGGTCTAACCCTGATCAGGGGGTAGAAATTAATTATTATTATGGGAAACTACTGCTCGGACTGCTCTAAGACTCTGCTGGCGTGAGACCGATGCTCCGGCACTGGACTGAATGTTGGAGCTCGTGTCCTGCCGTGCCGTGGCAGAGCCCGTGGGAGCGGCAGTCGGGGCTGGGGCCGGGGGTTC
>NW_010225719.1:0-234 GCF_000690775.1 Eurypyga helias | reverse complement strand
CTGGTGCTGGTGTTGGTCTCGGTGCTGTTGATGCTGTCGGTGCCGGTGATGCTCTTGGTGCCGGTGATGCTGTCGGTGCCGGTGATGCTGTCGCTGCAGGTGCCCGTGCAGGGGCCGTCCCCGAGCTGGCGGCCGGTAGAGCAGCAGCCGGGAGGTGCAGCTCCTCCCGAGGACGGAGCGCGTCACCTGCTAACAGGGCGCAGCCATGACCCGCACAAGCTGTTCCCCGCTCCG
>NW_010225718.1:0-2871 GCF_000690775.1 Eurypyga helias | reverse complement strand
GCCCGGGGAAGGTCAGCAGCCCCCCGGGTGACAGGGAAGGAGAACGGCATGGAGAGCGTGTAAGGTAGGGGGGCGAAGCTTTATGTAACTACTGACAACCCTCATACAAAAAACGGGTAGGGTGCGCGGCGGGTGCTTCTGACAGCCCGGGCAGAATGGCGGCCAGCTGCGGTGCAGCCGGCTTCAGGTGCTGGCTCCAGCCTCGCCCCGCCATCTAGTGTGTAACCTGCCACATCGCCACTGCAGCACAGTGCCTTTGGAAAGGTGTTTTTAGGAGAAAACCATCCAAAAATAAGAACGAGCTGGAGAAACAGCATTTGTTAGTGCGGAACCAATGTAATGGAACTGGGGGCAGACCCGATATAAATGGCGTGTTTTTCATTCAGAGTAGAACTGGGCTTGCACACAGTTTTTTCCCCTGGTCATCATCGAGGCTAACATTTTTACTGGTAGAGCTGTAAAAATTTTATTATGGTCCCAGGATTTTGGACTGTCCTTTGTTTAGTTGAGAGCAAATTTATTTTAAGAGTGAATCCAGATATTCTATGCAGTGTATCTGTTGCTTTAAATAGTCACTGAGCACCTTGGAAAATTAGCTCTCAGAGTGCTTTTTTCAGACTGTTTTACTTTTGACTGTTTCACACTTGTGTTTGTTCCCTCTGAATAATTAGTTGATTATATAGGCTTTTAAAACTAGAAAATAATCGGTTCTGTTTCAGACCATACAAGATGGGGTCTTCTTTATCAGACAGATTCCTTCTGCCTTGGGGTGGTGGTGTGGAAACCTATTTAATGGAAATTTATAGTACAGCATAGTCATCTGTGTTGGTGGGACCTCTGCTAAACTCTGGAACAAAACATCATGTCTGTAACATACAATTTTTATTGTACTTGGTTTACAGCAAATTTCATCTTCTGCTTAGTAGAATTTCTGGTTAGGAAAGTGAGTTTTAATGAGTTTTTCAAATCTTGCACACCCACTATTTCCTACTGGTACATTCTACTTAATTGGCTGGTTACTTTTCTGCGATGGAGTTTTTTCAGTTGTTTTGGTGACTTTGTTTATTTGTTTACAAAGTTGTGTTAAATTATGACTAGTAATGGTATGACTGAGGAAAATAACCCAAACCAAACAATTTCAGAAACCTAAAGTGTAACAGCAAGCTCTTGAAGAGAAGTTTGTACTATTTTGATGTTTGAGGAAAGGGAGGAGATGGGAAGAAGTGTGCCTTCACTTTCACAGTAATGATACATTTGACTATGGCAAACTGAGGGAAAGACATTGGCCATATTGGGAGCCAGAATGTGTTTTGTCTGAGAAATGAAGCTGTGCTGTGTCTTTCTGGTTCTTGAATGGAAGCCCATTTGCAGGCAGCAAGTAAATCACATGCAAACAGTCATGGTGGAACATTAGACCAGAAGATGGGAAGTAGTGGGAATAGCTGGGAGTAGTGTTAACCGAACTATGCCGAGAGGCAAAGAAAATGATGGGGAAATAGTTTTAAAAGAGATGCAGAGTGCAATTCCAAGAGAAAGACATAAAATAAATAAAAAACATAATTTACAGAACATTATGCTAAATAAGGATCAGATTCATAAAGAGTGATATCACTCTCACTTGGGTGGAGTTACACTAATTTGCAATTACTAGAAGACCTTTTCTTTAGCTTTAAGTAGACTCATTTCCTATTTCAAAATCTGTAATTCTCTCTTCGTAGGTTTCAATCTTATCAAAATTTACAGATGAAGTGAGAATACATAAAATAAGTCCATCAAATGCGTAAAGACTGTATTGTTTGATATGCACAATGGATTGTCCATGGAGCCCCTAATCTTCCTTATCCAATTTTAATACTATCTCTGATCAATCCCTGGGCATTGTCCTCTAAAAGCATAATTTCATAAGAAAGCTGAAAGGTGATAAAGAAAACATTATTATTACTGTAGATTTATTGATAGCCCTGATGAATGTATGGAATGTTTTCCCAGTTCTTCTATTTAGTACTGCCCATATTTACATGTTTATATGTTTTTTCAGGTTTTATTTGTAGTTCTTTTGCTTGTTTGTTTGTTTCCACATATTTAACAAAGGTTGGTATTTTGTTAAATGCTTCTCAGTCACTGCTGTATTCCACTGGAATATCAGACTGTTCAGGGTCCTTTGGGGTAAACTACTACGTTAATACTTTTTTTCAGTGATACTATGTAACTGTGGGTCTGAATTCATTGAGTTATTGCAGTGTTTAATTTTCTAATAATTTGTCAATTCACTGGTTAGAAATGATGAGTCAAGGAGCATCTTGTGATAAGAATTACAGCAATGAGTTAATTTCATATTTACCTATGCAAGATAGTAAAAAGAGTTAAACATTAAAAAAAAAAATCAGCTGAGAATATTGTGCTGTTTCTGAAAGCTCATGCATGTGGAGGCCATGACATAGCCTTGTTTTGAAGCTACAGTGTAGGATAATTAAAAATACATAAAATCATGTTTTTAATCAACCATACTTGAGCCTAGAAGTTTTTAGTATCTTCTAAGGAATTCCTTCTGCAGCTTTCTGGGGGTATTTTTGGTTTTTTTTCTATGAGAAGAGTGAACTGCATGAAATTAAACCAGATTAAAATACCCCATTGGCATGTTGAGCAGTACATTTATAGTACAGCTCTCCAGAAAACATTTCTCAGCACCTTTAAAATGTCAACAATGATACCTGTTTTTCTCTCCTGTTCTGAAGAAAGGCAAGCGCATCCTGTTTGTCTAGTTTTATTTTTAATTTTAACATTTTGAATGGTAATTTCTTTTTCACACCTAACATACACTTACTTTGTCCAAGCTTACCATTAGATCTCTTCAGAGGGATCTGAACAGGC
>NW_010225717.1:0-11154 GCF_000690775.1 Eurypyga helias | reverse complement strand
CCCACCAACTCCCTCCCGAAGGAGCTAGCACAGGAGTTAACCAAAGCAGCTAACGCAGGACTCAGGGACAGCAAGTGCCAGGAAGTAAACGAGCAAGAGAGTAAGGGAGAGAGTAATGGCTCCCAGATCCCCTCCTTGCCTCTGCCCCGAGCACGACGTACTATGGAATGAAATACTCCCTTGGTCAGTTGGGGTCAGCTGTCTGAGCTGTGTGTCCCCTGCACTGCCTGTAGCGAGACAGCGAGAGCTGGGAACGAAGCTGCAGGGTCAGAAGTGGAGAAAGACCTTGAATCTGGTGCAAGCATCACCTAGCGCCAGCTGAGACCTGATCAGTGCTGCTCTCTGCGTTCAGGAACAGCTTCATAGTAGCCAGGGTAAAGAGAGTTAACTCTTTCCTGACTGAACCCAGCACATGAGTACAACTCTATAGATTCAAAGCTCTTAAGATGGACTTCAAATACTGTTGAGCAGCAACTCATTTAAATGAGATAAGTCGGAGCATTTAGTATCGAGTTTACCTTGCCGATGTCCAACATATCGGTGTAGCTGAGCAGAGCCACAGGAATATCAATCTCTTCATACTGACTCCTGTTACCCCCAGGAGGAACCTGAAAGACAGCACAGACCAGGTAAGAAGATGTTCATTTCTGAAAATAAGTCTATTACTTAAAAACAGTTAAAATGCAAGTTCTGGTTCTGTTAATTTGGAAAATATTCTAGAAAGGCACATAATGACCACAAAACCACAAAGTGACAAGTGTATGCCTAGTAAAACATAGGTCACTGAAGACTAATAGCAAAAGGCAGCAACCAAACTTCAAGCAGTATCTCTTGCACATCAGGGTCATAGGTTTATGACTGATGCGTGCCTCTAGTATCAACTACAGTACTCAAACCCACCAGTTTTACAAAACATACACTGGTGATGCTCCAAATGAATGTGAAGCACTAGATTCACTGTGCTCTAGAGCTCACTGAAGGTAGCAGTACGAGTCAAGAAACCAACCTCCTCCCTTCATTTCAGTTTTTCATGACATAAGGATAATTCTGAACCCTTGACTTGAATGTTACATGGGGTCTGTGCAGCACTTTTCCCATTTAAATGAGTACCTCCCTCTTGGGTCATTAATCCTTCCTTCAGACGGATCGTTTCTACACATTGCGGATAATTCTGAACCCTTGACTTGAATGTTACATGGGGTCTGTGCAGCACTTTTCCCATTTAAATGAGTACCTCCCTCTTGGGTCATTCAGACGGATTGTTTCCACACATTGCTATGCAACGTACGGAATCACGTAAACACGCACACATATATTATTTATTTTAAAAAGAAGCATCAAATACCAGCAACGGACACTGAAGACAATATCCAACATCAGAGGAGTATCAGCAATATAGAAAGACAGGAGACTTACCAGTCTCTCTCTACTAACAATCAGCAGCCCACGAGCTCCATTTATCTGAGCAAGCCTCACTTTCTCATAGAAGGTGCAATTCCCTCGCATCACCATGGGAATTTGATTATTAAATCCCCCATCGGGTACATCAGAAGGAGAACACAAAACAGATGCTGTCTGATCCTGCAGTTGCAAGAGGGACTGAAAATAAAGAAATTAGTTAAATACATATATACCAAATAGAATTATAAAAGAAAACAAGAGCAGAAACCACTGAGTTTGTAAAGGCTAATTTAGATCTTTCAAGTAATGGAGCGACAGAGTATCCTCAGAGAAACTTGAAAGCTGTAACGGTGCTGCCCTCACTATTACACAGTACCTTGCTTCACTTCATTGTACAGAATTCTGCTGGTAATAAACTTTGGGTTACGATCTGCACTTGCATTTGTTTTCTTCTGCACTGCTGCTGTTCTGATGCATGCATCCAGGATGCAGAAGGAATGCAGCAAGGTATTTTAATTGCTACGCTGTCACAAAGTGGCACGCTGAGATGGTGTAGGGTATGAACAGCTAGAAACACAAACACAGGCTGGGGTAAAGTACAAAAGCATAGGTAACAAACACTTCCATTTTGAAACCAACCATAGCCAGTTAACTGAGATTTTAGATCCTAAGCACCTGGAAATTGGATTCTGAGCTGTTTCTCTCACCGCTCGCAATTCAGAGATGTTGCAGACCCGCCTCAATTCCTTAGTTTTGTCCCTCCACAAACCCAAAGACATCTACTCTGGTATGTTTACACAGAAACGGCCCAAAGACACTTCAAGATTTTAGAAATAACATGGGCTTGAGTTGTTTCTTGCAAAACCTAAGCCACCATCTTTGCCCAGTTCTATTTGCAGGTCACCTAAAAAATGCAATTATCTACCAAATAACTGATTCTTGGTATTAGCTGTGCTAACAGGTCACAGCCCCTCTTGCTCAGAGTTAAGCTGTGAAGTTTGAGAATTGTCAGGGTAAAGTTTTAACCTGAAAAGCTGACACATGTAACACTTCATATTAGAAATCCAGAGATCCACAATACAATACCAGTTACCTGTGTAACTGACTCTACTGTTTTAGGAGGGAAAGGTAAGGGTGAGGCTGTCAGTAGCTCCAAGCTTATTCAGAAAACTGTCTGCAAACTACTGTCTGCTGCTTCAGTCAGGAAAACATCTCTACACACACTTCCCATTTGTCCAGGTCTCGGGAAAGCTTATCAAGTCTATCAAAGCACAAAATAAATGCAGTTAGCTCAGACTGGTGCACTGCATCGCCTCAGTTAATAAATTGTACTGCTGGAGTACTGGAGGGAGAATATAAAAGAAAGGAAAGGCAGAGGGAGAGCTGAGGAAGGAAACAGGGAAAGGCAAGGAATATAGCACAGGCAACCCAAATGCTCCATGGAAGGCAGATCAGAAGCTGTTGAGTGCTTTCAGGCTCAGTGCAAGCTATTCTAGACTGTATTAGCTCCTGCAGAGCTACTGGAATGCATATACAGTGACCTTCTGAGACTGGTTGAAACGAGGTATCTACAGCAGAGTCCCCAGCCCTCACAAATCCTAGAGTCTAATATGGTAGAGACTCTGTGGATCCAGCTGAATGAGACCCTAAGACTCTCAAACCAGCTTCATGCACTTGTGTGTTCCCACTTCTGCTGCTGAAGTCAAGGGATGCAGTGTATACACACGCTGACTTCACGTCACAGTCAGGTCAAGTGCAAGAGCATATTAACTGTGTCTACACAAGGCAAAGGCAGCAGCATCTGAGCTATCTATACATCCAGGGAGTAATCTGCAGTTGCAATAAACCCATCACGGGTAATTAAGACTTGATTATATATTGATAAGGCACATCAATAATCTTGTGTAGGACAACTCATAGATTAAGGAATACTATTACTAAAACAGTATCTGTCAAATACTCTATCTCCAATTAGTAGCTCATTTAAAGTGTATTTGCTGATTTCATCATTCAGTGACAGTAACTTTTCCTCATGGAATGAAGAACTGACTCAACTGTCAGCTCATATGGCTTTGGATAATGCAGCAAAAGCTTCCCACAGTTTGAACCACTGAGAAAGCACCAAAGGTCACAGTTCAATATATTATCAAGGCCACACGGTATCATTCTGTATCATACTGCCATACAAAAACTCCTTCCCAACACGTGTAAGTGCCATTTTCATTCAATTGATCATGTTGTGCCAAAGGAAGTTTTTTGTTCTGAAACAGAAATAGTCATTACTTCTGCATGATGCTTGGAAATTAACATTACCACCTTTGCATTTCCTAGGGTGATCTTCACAGATAAAAGTATTTTCTAAGTAGAGTGAACAAAGGAGTTGCTTCAACTTCTGCTAAGCCAAGTTAGAAATTAGAAGTTTCCCTTAAGAAAGGCATTTTGAACACATTCTTCTGTCATTGCTTTGCTAGATACTTACAGCTTTGCCCAAATCATGTGGCAAATGGGCCCACTGAGAGTTGAAGAGGATACAGTAGTCTTTTCCTTTGCTGCTCGCCTTCTCTGAAAGGACATGTACCATCCCATACTCACAGTACACCTGAAAACATAAATATTTCACTACAAGAATTTTAGGTCACATGAAACAGCAGAAGTGACAGACATAACTTTCTGTTGACCAGCCTACTTTGCATTTTAAAGAAAAACAAAAGATTCCACAAAATTTCAGGATCTGTGTAGGGAGTACAGTTGAATCTTATTATTTCCATCATACTTCAAACAAAGACTTCAGATACATTACGAGGATCATTCCCTCCTACACAGCAAATGGTCAAAGAATCAATTGATACCTCACTAAATGTTACTGGGTGTGTTTGAAAAAAAAAAAACCAACCAAAAAACCACAAACCCAAACACCACACAAAAAACCCCAAACAAAACCAAAAGACACACACCCCCCTTGCCCCCCCAACATAGCTATAACAGTGCATATGGAGATAACCAGAGCAATAGGAAGAAGCTGGACTGCTGCAGAATGGATAAGAACTAGAATAAGAGGTCTGGCCCCTACCAACACCTGAAAGCACAGGCTGAAGTAATGAATTCCAGATTCACATTGCCCCAAAACTCAAGACCTGGACACCTTTGCTGTAGGTCTGACAAGATCCCACAGCATCACCGACTCTCTTTTTATGTCCTAGGTTGCACATTGAGATTCTTAAAGAGTACATGCACTTTTCACTGCCTCAGAAGAGCCTGGGAAGAAGGGAGGGGTGGAGGAGAAGGTGTTTTTTAAGGTGTGATTTTGTGTCTCATTATCCTACTCTGATTTGATTGGTAACAAATTACACAGACTCAACTTGGGGGGGGGGAAAAAAAAATCAGTTTTGCCCATCACCATAATGGGTGAGTGATTCTTCCCTGTCCTTGTCCCCACCCACAGACTTGTTCTAGTTTCCCCGCCCCATCCCAGTGGAAGAAGGAGTGAGCAAGCGGCTGCATGGTGGTTACTTGCTGGCTGAGCCTAAATCATGACATTCTTCTACTTCTCCTTTGTTTATTAGAAAGCTTTTATCCCAGCCTACAAGTTTTCTGGCTGTTACTCGTCCTTATTCCTTCTTCCCTGTCTCACCGGGGGTGCGAGGGGAAGTGAGCAAGCAGGTGCGTAGTGTTCAGCTGCCTACCCGCGTTAACCCCCAACAAGGTCAGAGGCAGAACATGACAGCTTCACTCCTTTCCAGGTAACACACCTGAACTTGAACAATGAATCATGAGCTTTCGCCACCTTCACCTTGACATCCAGCCTCCGGAACAGAGCCGAGTTGCCGCAGAAGTACCACCTGAACTCTATTCCTGAGCTGAAGGACTAACACTGCACTCAAAGCTCTGTGTATACCTCACGCACAGTCATTCACAGAATAGGTTTCAAACATAACCTGGTCTACCATTCTTCAGTCAAGGTTGAGTTAAAACTAATTCCTCAAAGCTTCAAAAGGTGTGAAAAGTGTCATGTGGTGTGTCGTGCCCCTCCAAAGACTCCACACAAAGCCTGAGTATTCACCTAATCAAGGTGGAGTAAATTATTCCCAGCCTGGCTGCAGGCTGGAGCTACATCAGCCTTTACTGCAAGTGCCTCCGCACTGGGAGTGGCCCACAGTAGCTAGGATAATCGTAGTTGGCTTAATCATGGAAACGTCACAATTCTCCTGAAGAACTCCATGAAACTGAAGCAACAGAATTCAGACACACTACTGATTTGGAGAAAGAGGACAAGGACTGCAGAGAGTAACATGCAGCACATATACAAGTTTAAGGCATCTTCTCAGTTGTAATACACTAAGTATTCTCTTTATTCAAAGTATTCTTAACATGTCTAACTGCAAGAAGTGCTTCTTTTAACACACCCCTGAAAAATTCTAAATAATTCTAATAATTCTAAATAATTTCTAATAGCAAACATTAATTTCCTCATTATTTTTGGTTATGTCAGATTATATCAGGCCATTTGTCCAGCAAAAATGGAAGACCTAGGGACTAGCATAGGATGATTGCTCATTACAAGCAGGTAGTAGCAAATACTTCCTTTTTACAGTTATTCATCAGTCTTCTTCATGATGAGCTCTGTTCTTTTAAATGCTTCCTTCCCTTCCCTTTGCATAGTCACACAATTTTGTGAGTAGCAGATGTATTCCTCATCTTCCACTCAAAAAGCCAGACCAAAACCACCTACAAGACCATACAGAGAACTTGCAAATATAAGTATTTTTGTGGAGTGGATGGAGTTGTCTGCTTGTACACCAAGTCCCAGTAAGTATGTGCCTAGGCAACCAGAAATCAGAAAGTTATTGTTTCTGTGTTCCAAGACCAGTTGCTTCCTGTTATAAGGGGAAGTTCCTCCAATTTTATTGGCATTTTAATTGAGAACTCTCAATAATCCTTACTAGCACTTAGCACTTGGAAATTTGTTCTAGAAAAATGAATATCAAACACATACAATAACCAACCTGGCGCTCATCTTAACTAGTCACACGCTTTGTTTCTGGTGGAACACTGCCCATTCATTAGTGACCCCAGGACACAGCATGAGCAGAGACCATCAGTAGGCTCAGAAATAAAAAATCCCCCCAAACAAACAACAACATAAAACACAAATCCCTCATTATCTTGTACTTCTACCATCCCCCTTCATGTGTCCTACTGTCAGACCCGACTCCTCCCTTCTGCTCCCTTCTATTCTTCCTTGGCCCTTCCTCTGTTCAGCACTCTTAAAGAAAACCCAAGTCACTGACTGAAGACATGTTTAATTGTTCTAGTACTCGGGGTTTAGTGTTCCTCAAGCAGATCACTTTATGCCTACCAGAACTGATGAAACCTTGTTCTGGAGAGAAACACAATGTCATATCCCTAACCTTCACTGTTACTGGATTAGACAGAAAGTTGTGACAGACTCATCTGTTAACATCTAGTTTAACATTCATAAGATGAACAGACTAAAGATGTGATAACTACACAGCTACCGTCTTACACCTTTGTTTCTCAGCTGCTGTCTGGAGAAACAAGATGCTAAAAATGACTGGAGGCAGCAGTAAGGCTCTGTCTTAGCCTGTTTGTTCAAAAAAATCCATTAAAAGAATCCATCATTCTAATTTCACCCTCTATTTCAAACCCCACCACACAGAAGTTACCCTGCACCCCTAGGAAGCACTCAGGGTAAAAAGACGCTTTTTTGAGCACCTCCAAGAGTTGCCCTTTAAACATAAATGATCTCCACACCACCTGGAGGGTAAATGATGCCCTTCTACTGCAAGATCTCAGTAAAGCAGTAACGAAACATCATCCTAAAAACATACAGGAGGCAGAAATATTTATATTTAGCTCTTCCGTATATAACTGGTCTTCGATAACTCATGCAACAACTTTTTCCTTTTTTGTAACATTAGTGCTCACTAAGTGCTCTAAAGATGTATTACATTGGTCCGGCAGTGCACTGGGCAGGGCTGGTTACACTGTGTATTTCAGTGCAGATTAAATCCGCTTGAGCAAAGTGCAAGTTTACAAGACACAGGTATTTGTGGAGGGAGACATTATGTGCATATGCAGTGAGGAAAAAAATGTATTTAGCAAAAGCCTCCAACTATTTGCCATGGTGGACTTTTTAAATCCTATCTCAGCTATCCAGCTATAGCACCTAAAACCCCTTCATCAAGGGAATGGATTATTTTTATTTCTTCATCATGATCTTCAGTTTTACTCTCAAGAGTAACAAGACAGAGATCCAAATACAGACACAGGGAAAAAAAAAAAAACACAAACAAAAAAACCAGAACAAATAACTGTTTCCTGCCTATTGTTACAGGATCTGACTGGGCTTTAAAAAAGCATAACTCAGTTTGGAATATTATGTGTACAACTACCTCCAAAATCTTAAGGTAGTTCTGCACAAGCCAGCTACCTGTAACTGAACAGCTTGATGCATTTGAGAAGCAGCCAGCCTGTACAGTTAAAAGTTTTACAAGATACAAGCTACACATTTAAAACAAGAGAATAAGTATAGGGTGTACTGCTACACTTCCATTTAGATAACCATTACTGGAACTCAGCAATAACCCCCAAAAGGCACACTGAAGACACTGATACACAATTATGCTGAGCAACTGATGTTCTTTAAAGAAATATTAAGGGAGTAAAAGGTTTCTAATGTAAAGTGCTCAAAACATTTCAGAAGCTGTGTATTTTTATGTGCCAAAAGCCAAGTAAAAATCAAGGATGAGAGGAATTAAAAGGACTATGAGCAGGGCTAAAAGCAGAAGAGGGTGTACAGAGTTTCAGAAAGTCCATGGAGAACGAAGTCCACAGACAATGAGGATTAACAGTCATTTTTACAAAGCAATTATCACTTAGCACCAAAGCATAGTTCTGAAGTCTGTTTATATCAACTACAAGTTTGTTCTTATCCCCCACTTACGAAGCTCTTATGCCTACGGCTCTGCTGGTTTCAGTACCATAGGGCTTTGGTGCCGCCACGTTTGGTTTTATGTCACCAGGTATCAGACAACTGAAGTACTCTCAAAGCTGTGCAGCTGCTGCACTGGGATAGTGACAACATTCACCATGGTTCTTAGATTCTAGCGATCACTCCTTATCCTAGATTAACCCATGAGAAAATGTAATCTCCTGTGCAGATCCTATATAACGTTCCTTTAACCCCCAAGGACTCTCTGAAGTGTTTGGATATCAAGCCCAACCTTTTTCAAACACTTAGAAAAAAACAACAGCTGTGGTGGCAATAAGATGTTTCATGCTTGCTTCCTACGGTATGTATGATTTAGCAAGCACTCAACAAGCTTCAATAGCAATGGGCTTCCTAGTCTCAAACAGCAGAAATAGCTCATTCTCTATTTAACAGGGACATGTTATCTCCCCAGTATGAATAAGGAGAGAGTATTTGTATTTAACCATTGTTACCAATCAGGCATCCACAGTCAACAGTGCCTTGTCACAAGCGAAGCTGGAAATCTACTAGCAACATAGCTTTACGTTCATTTTACAACAATCTTTATGAAGTATTTGACATAAAGCTGCAAAACAAGGTAGAGGTTTTCACACAACTGAATCATAAAGTCTGAGGGCACAACTTAACAGGCAACTGAGCCAATCTAAGTGTTTGTGGCATTAGAAGGGCATGCTTCTTTGCTCTGAACCTCATCCAACACTTCCATGGTTTATTTAATGCATTAGAAGAGCAGTACAATCTTGTTTTTTTCCTGAGGTGTCTTTTTTTGGGTGGGGTGGTGGTTGATTTTTTTTTTTTGGTCATGTTGGTGAATTAATGCAGTTCAGAGAGAAGCACTGGGGCTTGCAAGTTAAATGACAGAAGATGGAGAGGAGAAATTCAGCTCATCTATATTTCAAGAAACTGCAATGTGAGTGACTGAGCCAACCTAGTGGCTCATTCTTGTTTGTTCCTCCCTGCCTCTGCCCACAAACTCACATGGAGGCCCCATACACTTTTTTCCACTTGCATTAGCTCTATCAGCTGATTTAGTCACCTGGATCTCAGGGCTTTAACAGACCATAGGAGCTGTGTTCCTTAAAGAAGGAATGAACGAGCTGTGCCTACTCTTACAGTCCATATCACACAAGAAACACAGCAGAGTGCACCCTAGCTCTAGAGAATTCTTTCCCATGAACTGCACCAATCAATTCTGAGACCATCAATAGCAGGCAGCAAATCCTATTATCCCACCTCAAGGGGGGAGACAAAGATATATTCCAAATATGTCCAACAGCACTAAGACAAGAGTAAGCCATTGATAACGGGTACAGCTGGTGTACAACAAACGCACACAACAGCTCACTGAGAGCTGTCAGCTTTGTCTCCCACCAAGTAACACCATCCATCAGTTACTGGTCTATCACCGTAGTACAAGTATGTCCCAGCTCTCCCCTCTGCCTCAGTCCGAAGTGGAGGGACCTAAAACCATACCAGCAAGTGCAAGTACAAGAGATGTATAAGTACTGCAAAATCTGAGGTGTTCAAACAAATTTGAGAAGAGCCAGCTCGGCTAACTGCAACATATTAGCAGCATACAGGCAATTGGCTTTCTGCTGCTGTAGCAGGACTGTTTCAGCACCCCGGCCAGCCTGTTCAAGCACCTTAACACTACTCCACTGCACAAACCTACTGAACAACTTGCTTACAGAAAGGCAGCATGCATGGAGCTGAAGCCAAGATCTCCAAGTGTCCACCAGTGCATTATCTCACCTGCTGTCTTCTCACACTGACGTGCTCACCTCTTCCAAACCGATGGATCAAACTGACTCCATGCCAGTCCTTGGCCCATTCTTTTATCTTATTAGTTTGTGGTGCCTATGCTGGCACTACCAGCACTTGAACCATTAACAGAGATGCTAAAATGCACAAGGCATGCAGAGAATAAGGAAAGACAATGCAGGAAAAGATGCTGGAGTAAAATTCAGAAGGGGGGGATGCAGGGGAAAAGAAGTTAACTGGCAACCAAACCATTCTGTAACTAAAGACCACTGGCAAGGAATCAGTAAGGAGACAGGTATGGAAGAGGGAGAAATTAGACTGTTGTTGTAGGATGTTACACCAATAACACTCAAGAAGACACAGTACCCTCCAGATTACCTAGTAAACTGTTAAGAACACTTCAACATTTTCAGAACACAAAACACTTGAACTTAATATGAAAAAGAGTTATGTACCATACAACGCAATAGCTAAAAATCCACTTTGTCCTGTATTGTGATTACAGGTCCAGTTTGTCACACCCTTAAAAATTTATCCCACAAAAACTTACTACTACCCTAAATAATGAGAATGCAAGATTCAGGAGAAGCGATGGGGTCAGGCTCAGCAGAAATCCCCTCTCTTTTCTGCTGGCTGCGTTCTCAGACCAAGTCTGTCAGGATGAACCCCAAGCCAAGAGCTGCTGCGAGGATCCCAGCCCCAACCCCCGGCCTGTGCGCCCTTTCCACAGGCTGCCTAAAGCCGGCTGCTGGCCCGGCGGGGACCCGACGTTTCAGCAATTATGAGGAACTCTGTTAACGATGGAAAGGAAAAAAAAAGCCCACAAACTCCAAACAGGCCCAAATATGTATCTAAATACTGGTAAATCGCGGAGGTCCCACAACAGGGGCGTAGGGACGCAGCTGGGGGTACGAACGGTGTTTCTTCTCGCCTCCAGAAAAAACGAAGCGCCACTTGGCCACCAGCCCCCTGGGGCGGCC
>NW_010225716.1:29598-30068 GCF_000690775.1 Eurypyga helias | reverse complement strand
GTTGGTCTGTTTATGAGAAACGGAAATACTTACACAGGTAAAAAAGATGAGCAGCAAGTAAAAAATCCCAAGGCAAGTCAGCATGAAAAGCTCAGCTTTGTACTTCTTCAGTTTCTCGTCTTTTATTCCAGGGCAACCTAAAATGTAAAGTAAGGGGTTACACTCTTGTGGTGTTTGTAAAGTGTTTTTAAACACCACACAGAGCATGGGACAGTGAAGAGTCTCTACTGTACCTGTTACTTTTAATGTGACTGTGCTGCTCAGATTGTGATCTCCACTCTGCTCCCCCAAAATGCACTTATATGTCCCGCTGTTTTGACTAGTTGCATTTCTGATCCTCAGTGAAAGAAAGGTGTCATTGGTGAGCTCCAGGGACCTCCCAAGTTCTTTTGGATAAAGAGATTCCACATCAAGGACTTTCCATGCTATTCCTTCGCCACTGCCAGACATCTAGAAAACATGAACATATT
>NW_010225716.1:22243-29554 GCF_000690775.1 Eurypyga helias | reverse complement strand
GCTGGCTTATGGATGCAAATGGAGAGGCTGAAAAGAGAGGGAGGAAGGAAAGGGGGAGGAACCTCAAAAGCATCTAATATGTTCATGCTCACAATCAAAATGTATTTGCTTTTTTTGCTTAAATAGACACTATATTTATAAATAGACACTATAGAACTATTCTGCAAGACTTCTTAATCTGCTTCACCCAGACCCAACCCTGAGAGAGATGTACCATGATGAAAGGCAGCAGCGGAGTTTGCTCTCCAAGTGCCTAAGCAGAGGCCCCAAAAGAGTTCAAACAGAGAGAGACAGCCCATGGGGATGGAACTGAGGTAGCAAGAGGCAGGGTGGCTCTGGGGACCAGACCTCCCCAGGAGAGCATGGCAGCAGGCAGGGAGGGTCCCCCCCCCCCCCCCCTGCCAGCATGCCTTCTGCCATGCAGTGGTGGGAATCAAACCTACCCACCCGACAAGCATTCCGCAGTGTGCCGGCTCTGCCAGCACGGGCTGGCATCCTCCCAGCGACCCCGCAGCTCCTTGTGGGAACGCAGCCCTGGAAACTACACATTCCCATGCCAGTTTCTGTGCAGCTGACCCCTGAAACCACAGTGTCTCTCTGGAGGAATAGGGGTTCCCCCCGCCTCCCCTCTTTATTGGAATCAAAGAACAAAAAATTGCTTTGACTCCTTCAGGTTCAGTTGCGTGAAGGTCACAACCAGGTTCTGGTGCACTTGGGGAGCATTTCTATGTTGAATTTCTTAATTGTAACCAGAAGAGCTACATTCCTTGGCATTGCTGAGAGGCTGCTGGAGGAATGAAGCGTATTCCCAGAACAGTTCGTACTGCGGGGCAATAGGATGCACTGAAAATGACAATTGGCTGGGAACCACAAAGAAGAGAGAAATCACTAACTTGATTTGAAAGATGGGAGAAGGGTTTGAATTAGCCCATATCCATTCTTATTCATCGACATTGCTCCCTGGGATTCAAGGCAGCGTTCCCTCCATGAAGGTTTCCCACGTAATGAATTCAGTCTTTCTGTGGACCAGCAGAGCCAGAGCCAGCTCATACAGTCCAAGCCTCAGCTTTTCAGCCAAGCCTATAACTAATGTAAGCCAAGGGTTTTAATTATTATTATTATTTTATTTTAATAGACACATTTTTAGGTTGAATGTTGGTGCTTATTTTCTCTCAGTATAGCTACTACATCAGGGTATAACAGTTACCCTGTAAGTTATTAAAATTAACACAATTTTCTCATGCTGAGGCTAGGAATATCTAGTTTCCCTTTCACGCATTTGCATGAGCATAAGCATACTCAGGACCCTGGAGAAAAATATGGACCACATGCTCCATCATACTTTGCTGCTTTTGCAGCCCTAAAATGGTGTAAAACAAGCTGCAAGTTGGGGAACTTTTCAGGAACTGGGGATTCATACTAAAGCACAAGATTTTCATAATTGTAAAGATCCTTTCTCAGAAAGGTTTGGGTTTTTTTAGTGCATCAACTGAAAAACAGAGCAGTAATTCCCTGGGGCTTTCCACACTTTACCCAGCAAGAGGGAAGAAAGTACCTTCTTCCTCTTAATCCCCCAGTAAATTTACCTCAGCTTCTCTTTGTTACTATGCTCAGTCCTAAGGAGCTATGAGACAAGCAGTATCTATGGCCATTTTCAGGCTGTAGGGCCTTCTCTGTGCTACAGGGATTTAGATATTTTTAGGCCCTGCACATTGTCAGAGATGTGGCCAGAGGAATTCCAGTACCCAGGCTGGTCTCAGCTCTGGTTACAAGTAGGTCAATAGCAGTTAATTGGATAGAGTTGACCTCTCTTAGATCTGATTTTTGCCACTCTCCCTTCTGTTACTAACCCCTTCTTCAGTGAAATTCAAAACTGCCCACAGGGCAATAAAGAGAACCAGCCTGGCTGCCCTTCACATTGCCCTAAAATGCAGGTAGAAGGTCTGAGCTACACACAGAAAAATAGGTTTATTTTTGGGGTGGTTTCTGTGCGTTTTTTGTTTGTTTGTTTGCTTTAATTCGCTGGTAGCATAAATAATTTCTGTCTGGGGTGGTAAATGGTGCTGTGATTCTTGTGGCTGAGACTTGGGAATCAGAAAACTCTTTGATCTTTCTCTATGCAATTGCAATCACTGCTGCTAATACAGGGGAGAAGTAAATTAAGTCCATGTATCTTATGCATGACCAAGCATTTTTGGTGAATGATTTAACTTTCCTATTTTACGGGGACTCTGAGGGATAGGATTGATTATTGCCTCCAAAGCTTTGCGAGGTGCTCTGTTGCTGTCACAAGCACAGCAAGCGTGACCCTGGTGACACTTTGCCTGGTTCAGACCCGCTCTGTGGAAGGCAAAGCACTGTCCATGCAGCTGCATGAACATTTTTTAGGCTACAGAGACATCTGGTGGCATTTTTCCAGCCTCTACGCTCAGCGCATCCATCCCTACTCAGAGGCCACAACAATCCTTTCTCTGATGCCTGAGCCAATCCTTTTTCCACTGCAATCTTACCTTGTTACCTTATTTTTTAAAAAAATATATATAAAAAAAATCAACCCCTCCTTTTTTAAATTCTCTAAGTAGCATGGAAACATCTTAGCAAATTTGCAGAGTGTTTCCCCATCTCCCAGCCCTGTAAAAGGAAGTCCATGAGATGTTCAGTAAGGTCATCATTCTGCCTCTTGCTCTCTTCAAGCTAAGCTCTTCTACCCCCAAACCTAATTAAAATTACATAAACGTCACTTTGTTTGCCACCTCCTGTGAATTACTTGGCAGATTCTCACTAGACAGATCATTTCACAGCTCAAGCTCCTATGATAATCCAGTGCTAATTCATGCCACATCTCCTCCAGGTGATACCACAGCCCAAGGTAAATGCTAGGGGTTTTACCTAATTAATTCCACACAAGCTTAGAGGGATCGAAGCAAGCACTGTCAGTGGCAGCAATCCACTTGTGTAGGGACCAACCTCTTCTTTAATCAGCGACAAAATATTTTCAGCCTGTGTTTCCTTTGTGTTTCATTTACCTTCAAACTCTCTGGTGAGCAAGCTGCATCACGCTGGCTCCCCCTGCTCCCCACCTCCAAAGTGAGGAGAAAAAGAAGGTGGTATTTTCCTACCTCCATGTTTGCTGTTAATGGCTTTACCAAAATTCAAAAGGCAAATCATGACTCATGTAGGGGCTGGTAGAAATGCAATCTGTATAAAGAGGGTCTCATTGGCTGCTGGGGCTTACTGAAGCAAGAATTTTACCGGGAAACGGGGACCTGCAGGCTGGCAGCATCATTCCATCCATCTGCATATAACTACCCATTAAGAAAATCAAACAACAAAAGAAACGTGAGAATATGTTTATCGTCACAGCAGCAATGTCTGTGACAGGTTTATTCAGAAATCAGCTGTGGCACTAAATCTGTTGGTTTCCATCATCTCCATAGCAATGAGAGGAAATGCTACCCCAAGGGGCTGAAACTGTCCAAGACCTTCATTAACAACCTGGACAGAGCACAAGCTCAGACAGTCTGCAGGTGACACGAAGGTGGGAGCAGTGGCTGATATGCTGAGGGGTCGTGCTGCCATCCAGAGGGAACTCAACAGGCTGGGGACATGGGTTGAGAGGAACTTCATAAATTTAGCAGATGGAAATGCCGGATCCTGCCCCTGAGGAGGAACTAGGCCAGGCTGGGGCTGACCTAAATGCTGGGGGCTGACTGGCTGGAGAGCAGCTTTACCTAGAAGTACCTTGGGGTTGTCGTGGATGACAAGCTGGCCACAAGCCAGCAATGACCCTTGTGGCAGAGAAGACCAACAGTGTACAGGACAATGCCAGCAAGCAAGTTGAAGGAGGTGGTCCCTGCTGTCTGCTTAGCACTAGTGAGGCCATATCTGGAGTATTGTGTCTGGTTCTGGGCTCCCCAGTACAGTTACTGAAAATAGTCCAGTGAAGGACCACAAGGATGATTAAAGATTTGGAGCATCTGACATGTGAGGAGAGGCTGGGAGAGCCAGGACTGTTTAGCCTGAAGGACACAAGGCTCAGGGGCGTCTTATCGATGTGTACCTGACTGCCAGAAGCTGAAGACAGACTGTTCTCAGTGGCCTCCAGAGACAAGACAAAAGGCAATGGGCACAAACTCATTCAGTAAATTCCATTTAAAGCTAAGAAAAAACCTTTCTTACTGGGTGTGTGGGGGGGTGTGTGTTTGAACATTGGAATGGGCTGCCCAGAGAGGGTGGGAAGTCTCCATTCTTGGAGATATTCAAAACACGAATGAACACAGCCCTGAGCAACCAGCTCTAGTTGACTTATTTTAGTGAGTTTAATTCTGGTTCCCAAAAGCTTGGAAATACTTGGTCTAAAGAGGCTACAATTTTCCCACATGTATTGTCTAGTCAATTGACTGATTCCTGTTAAGTTTCTCCTAGCCTAGAGCTTTTTGGTAAGAATAGTGGTGATGATATGGTGGATATTAAAATGGGATAGGTTTGACTGAAAATACTGCTGAGCTGATACATTTCTGTTCTCTGACTGGATTAATTACGAGAAATAGGTAGAATAATTAGGCCTCCAAAATGTAAGTGGTCTTCAGCAAATATTTCTTTGTCAGAGAACTAAAAACAATGTTGAAAAAGGAGGAGAAACACTTTTCTTGGTCCTAGCTGGCTGGGTTTTAGCTGCAGTTTTGAAAACCGGTACAACATTACATTATAGTGCCACTAAAAAAAGGCAATTCATGCCTGTATGAATGTAGTACTTACACCCAACTAATCAATTAAGACTAAATTTTATCATGTACATGTGAGAGCAAGCAGCTGTTAAGTTAACTTTTGTTCTCTGCTCTCATTAAATACCTTTTCTCATCAAAATTTCCCAGACTAAGGTAGTACATTGGCTTCCTGGTAAATCAAAGTGCCAATATAATCCACTTTTCCCATAAAAGCAAATTTTTATTTCAAACAAAATGGTGCAGGTCCAAAACTGATGTCAGTTTAAAGGTGGAATGTATTAACATTAATTTATTTTTTTCTGAGGGTGGGATGATTGTAAAAATGGTTTTGTTTAAAGTTATACCAGGAGTAATGGCCAAGTTGAAATTTCTGACTGCTAAAGAGATCTAAAAGCTATATACAGCCAGAAGGAATTTATTTTCTGAAGAAAAATATCTAGAATTCTAGTAATGCCCAATAGCCAACATAATGAATCACAACTGAGCTGAAACCACTTAATGGGTGTATTTTTCAGCACAAAAGCACTTTCACATTTGATTAGTGTTGAAGGTACATCCATATGGTTCCTATACAGTGTCATGTAGAGATTTCAGTGTTAAATTTTGAAAAAAAAAAAAAAAAAAAAAAAAACCAAAAAATCACATCAATTGTAGGCACATGTGAGTGAATTATGACCACACTTTAGAGGGGAAACAAAAAAGAAGGAAAGGAAAACCAAAACCCAACCCCAAAACAACAGCAAAGGAACTGCATGTGACATACGATCCAGCTGGAAAAGCCCTCTGACTCAGTCACACAGTCTCTTAATTTTTTATATTTTTAGCTAAGGGCATCCAGCACTAGCTTGTGTCAGGCAAAAGAATTGTTTTGGTTATGAAATCATTTCCACTGCTTCCCTTTCTGTCTAAATAATTAATGTGTTGGAGCTACTTGGAGCTGAATAGATGTCTGAGGTGCATTTGACTGCATTTCTTAGGGTATATTAGAAATTAGACTGAAGTAATTTAGCTGCTGTTTACCTATGCTTACAGATAATAGGATGCACATTTAGCAAAAGTAATTTTCTTTGGAGGAAGGTGTCATTAATATAAAATGTCTGTAAGGTTTATTCTTATTTTGGAATATTACTTCCCCCTCTAATTCTGCCACAACTTTGTATTTTTCAGAGAAGTGTTATAAAGTTAACAGACTTCTCTCCACTGAAGAGAAGCCTCCTTTCTTCTTCCTCAAGATTTGTTTTAGGTTATGAATTTTCTAGCTATCACATGAACAAAATAGTGAAATATCCACAGGGACTTCATTTGTATGTGTTTAAACTTGGTTTTCAAACTGGATATAAAGTGATAATCACGAGGTTTTATGAAGTGGTTCTCATTTTCAATGTACTACACAAAAGAGAAACTGTTCCATTTTCAATAGCCCTATGAGGCAGAAAGGTAAGTAAAGCTCCAGTACTCAGAATCTTGTTTTGTAGGTGGGCCATAGAGATTCAAAACAGTATTTCCATACACAATTCCCAGTGCCTGGGTGCTTATGCAAAAATAACCTAGTTTTCAGTTCTCTTTGGCAAACTTCCACACTGCTCATATATGGTTTTATGGCATGTGCGTTGCCTGGCATTCCTAAAACTGGACCTCTTTTAACGGGTACCATTGTTACAAAAACTTCTCCCTAATGTTCTCACGGCCTCATACTGAATGGGATGAGAGCTGCACCAGGATGGAGGAAGACTTGGTGCCCTACAGACTTCTCCCCAGTGTGCTAGGCCTGACTGCTTCAAGTATTTCTAAATAACAATCATTTTGCCTGAGCTGACTGACTGTGGTCCTGATCCTGCACAGAACTACTTACATGTGAGACTTCATGCATCCAGATAACCTAATTAGCTCTAAGGATACTTGGGGTGTGACAGGTTAACCACATGCATGCATTTTTGCAGTACAAGACATTGACAGAAATGAAGGAACTGCTGATTGCAAGCCTTCCTTTTTACATCCAGTTGGATTTGGACACCAGAATATTAACTCCTTTAAACAATTATTTCTCCATACAAAACTGAAGAAGCAAGCACTTTTAAAGAGCATCCTGTGGTGTTGTTTTTTTTTTTTTTAAGCAGGTCACAGCAGGCTATTTAAAAGTACCTCTTAATTGGTCAGAGCATGCAGAGGTGCCAGAAGGAAGGAAGGGGCTGTTCGTTGAGCATTCACCCTGCACAAACAGCTGCACGTGCAGCACTGTAACATAGCCATCATGTTTTTTAACGCAGCAGAAGCAAAGGTTAATTGCTTGCATTTACTGCGCAGTTCAAAGTGATCTCATACAAAAGATTTAGCCTAACAGCTGCTTGAACTTTACAATTTGAAATTTCATACCATTTGTTGGAATTGCCTTTTAATTAGCCCTCTGGGGGTATATGTGGTGTTTATTGATTAATCCTTCCGCAGTTGTTTTTTAAATAACAGTTTAATTCTCTATGTTAGGTAGCCCAGTGATGCTCTGCTATTCCCCCATGAGAGGAGAGGGAGAGGGAGAGGGAGAGGGAGAGGGAGAGGGAGAGGGAGGGGAGAGGAGAGGAGAGGAGGG
>NW_010225716.1:19819-22222 GCF_000690775.1 Eurypyga helias | reverse complement strand
AGGAGAGGAGAGGAGAGGAGAGGAGAGGAGAGGAGAGGATCCCCACACTTAGCCTGCTGAAACTGCTTTATTTTTGTTGACTTCCCACACTGGTTTGGGGGAGAATTTTCAAGAACCCAGACAGCCTGTTTATTCCTCCCCCAACCCCTGCCACTTTTGCTCAACTCCTCCAGGTCCACTAGATTGCATGGTTTTCCTGTGATAAGCTCCCTGCTCTGCCTAGACTCTGTGGGAAACATGGAGTCTTAAATAATTAGCATGTATCTGTATGGAAAATACATGCATGTATCCAGATTTTTGAAGCAGAAAGCAAATAAAGAACAAGTTGACACCTATCCTAACTCTCACAGTAATGTTCAACCAAATGCATTATTCTCTTCTCTGTCTCCCACCCACATTTGGTTCAGCATTTTGGAAAAAGATCATTGACACTGCACCTGCTGATAGGCTGCTAGCCAGATGTTTGAAACAGCTCTTTCAGAGTTAGGTACCTTTGGGTTGCAGTTCTCATCTAGTCAGTAGGCAGATGCTCATTGTTGTATCAGCACTGAAACTCAGGTGCATTGTGAGTTTCAACCACAGAAGCCCTGTCTAATAACACCGTTTGTTGGTTTGCTGTAGGGAATGACTTTTAAACTATATCTGACCAAACTGCTGGGGAAGCCAAGGCTGTGGCTTTATGTTCTGGCAGAGAAAAAGTAACAGTTTTCTCCCACCAAAAATAGGGGTTTTTTCCTTCCATTGCTCTCCCCTCACATGGGAAAGTAATTCAACTCTGTAAAAATCTTTTTTCACATATTGATTTTCCACAACTAAAACAAGCAGCAGCGTGTTGACTTAACAGGCAACCAGAGGACCACCAGGACTCACCTATGGTAAACAGCAGGAGTCCATGTCTGGAAGTGAGGAAGGAGGGAGAATAAAACCTTTCTTTTTTTCCTGTTAATTTGTCTTACATCATAAGCTGAAACTATGCACTGAGATGCAAATACATGATGCCATACAGCAAGTCAACAGCCACTTCTTCAACCACTGTACAACTCTGCCTCTCTTTCTACGAAAAATTTGGTCTTGAAAGTGTTAGGACTTTCTGCTCATTAGCCAATTGATCCTTGTAGCCATCCTGCAAATAGATTGTCAGCTCGTCTCTCCTGCTTTGGAGATGGGAATTCTGAACCAGGGTAACCAAGATTAAACTTCTACTTTGTGACTGCAAAGAGGTGACTCAGAATTTCTAGCTTTCCACCAGCCTTCTGCATACACTGCCCTTATGGCCACTTCCACTAGCCGAATCTTCCTAAAGAACAGCAAGTACTTGTTCAGTTTTTCTATTTCAAATTAAAAATCAGCTTCTGTTCGGCGGGAGTTTAATCAAGGCACAACATCACTGATGTCACAACATTTAAATACCAGTTTCTACTCTGAAGAAAAATCCTGGAAGGACTCCTCTTTGGAGTGGTATATATACATGGGGTATCACCTGAAGCCAGCAATAGTTAGATAGAAATGCAGGCCAAGAGCAATTCAGGGATCACAGTATGTCTACAATGACATGGAAGATGCTTGTTCTCCATGATCAGTTCAAATGTTTTCATTGCTGCCTTATCTCTGCTGCACTGAGAGAGTTCATAAAATAACCCAGTTTGTAAAAGACAAGCCAGTGCCAGGTAGGAAAGCAAAGCAGACTGATCAAGTATCTTAGTTTTTTTCTTACTTTATACCAAGATGCTGTCTGGTAGGTGACTGAGGAGTCCTGGAGAACGTTACAGGGCAGCAGCACTTCTTCAGCACATCTCACAGTAACATCTGGTTCCGCCACTGAAGCACTGCTGACCAAGAACCAAACTGCAAAGCACAGGTACACATCACCTTTAAAAGAGATTGCCTAGGTAATCCCCCCTGTCTTCCCAAAATATATCCCCACAAAACAAATGTGAAGGACCAGAATGCAAAAGGCAAGGCTCCTCACTTACCATTGCACAGGGTGATGAGCAGAGCGTGGGTTACCGAAGACATGGCTTTTGCTGTTTGAAATCACAGAGCAGCCACAGTGTGTCCCCTTGCAGGATGGACTGTGAGAGCAGACTGAAACCGCTGCTGCTTCTAGAGTGGTATTTCTGAAGGCAGTCTGGGGAATCCCCCAGATGGCTTATCTTGAAGTGCCGTCACAGGGAAAATCCCTACGTGTAGGAGCCAGTGCTCCTCCCATGACATCTGTTAGAGCCCTCCCACTTCTGCAACTGCCTGCACTGGTAGCATCTCTCCTCCCTTTTTTCCTCTCCCTCCCCCACCCCCACCCCCGTGTTCGTCTGAACAGAAATGAGGTTCATCGTGGGGCACTGTGGATCAGTGCAAAGGGCATCAAAATCAGCGCTGAAAGAATGTCTTGAGTGACACACACAG
>NW_010225716.1:8280-19769 GCF_000690775.1 Eurypyga helias | reverse complement strand
AGGAAAGGGAAAAAGTTTGTCAGCCTCCCAAAATCCTCTCTCAGCTTTCTGCAGCTCTAAAGACAGTGTCTGTGCAAAGGTTGGCCATATGAAGCAAGATTTCTGAAACCACGTTTAAGCTCTCAGGTCATAATAGCACGAGGGCACTGTGACATGGGTCTAAGGGCTAAGCAGGAATTTACAGCATGGCTGAGAAATACAAACTATATTTCTGTAGTATTGCATGTGTAGGTCCCCAGGTAGGCACTCATGATGTAGAAGCAGCATCTCTTCTTAGTATATTTTGTATTTTCAAGAAAAGCAGGGACATCTGGAGTGACATATTTCTACCAAATTATGTGCTGGAAAATTCCCTCATGAAAAAAACCCCAAATCAAGGCAACTCCCAGAAGAGGAACCATTTGGATATCCCCTCTAGGCATCTGAAAAAAAAAAAAAAAAAAGTCCTTTCCTTGTGATCTGTTAGAGCTGTTTCCCCCTGGAGAATTTTTGAGGAAGTCTGAGGTTGATCACAGAAGCTTTTACAAATCATGAAACTCATAAACTTGCTGACATGTTATTTTTTGAAAACAGTTCTGGTTGTTGTCACTAGGCTCCTGAGATGATGCTGGAGAGAAGCCATTTAGGAGAGTCTTTTTGAAGGGTGAAGAGTGCATGATCAGCCCCTTTTGAAAAACAAGTTACTGGAAGCTACATCAGGCTGAGCACCCTAAAGCCAAATCCCCTCCTGTAAGTTTTGGGAGGAGAAGTCAGTTTGACAAGTCCTCAGCATGCAAAAGTCTAACTCAGATGGGTAAACACTGTGGGTGGGTAACACTTTTGGAAACTCCAATCTGTTCTGTGAGGGTAGTCAGACATCAGTTTCACCGAGGGCCTCACTGTTGAAATAGGCAACTTATTTTTAAAGCTTTTTGCTTCTATCTTCATTGAAAAATGTAGTAAATATAACAGGCTCTAAGCTTTATTTTTCTCTCAGTGTTTTCTGGTTTCAAGGACCTCAATCCATTACTTAGAAGATAGGTACAAGTAAAAGGTAAATCCCAGTGGATCTCTAGAGGGATCCACTCTCACTACTTTCTCCTGTATGAAATAATAAAGTCCTTGAGAAGACAGATGTGAGGGGGGTTGATGAAGGAAATCTTGGAGAGAAGAGGGCTCCAGTTAATATATCTCACATCTGTTCTTCACTAAAGTGATAGGTCTCCTGCCCCCATGAGTCATTCACACATCAAGCCCACTTCCAAGAAGGACACTCCGCTTTCACCCAAGTGTCTTTTTCTGTGAGTCCTGAAGAACTACAGATTTACCCTTCATAAACCAGTCATGAGGCCAAAACCTTCTCTACCTTCCTTTTCATTGTGGGGAAACCTCCTGTGAGAAAACCACAGTAAGCTCCTGCCCCTGCTGTGGGTCAGCCCACAGCAATCTTTCTCAAAACAGCCTGACCAGATGCAGTCTGGAGGGGCTGTGCCATGCCTAAGCTAGCTGAGGACACAGGCTTGCCCACACAGAAGCGCACTGAAGGTAAGCATAAAGGGCCAGGCTTCAGTCTGATCTGGGAAATGTACATGCCACACACACTTGCCAAGGTGATGTTAAAGAACATTCTTCCTCAGTTAGTTAAAATACAGGAGTTAGAACTCCTAAAACCACACGTTTTTCCCTTTAGGACAGGCATAGCTTCAAGCAAAACAGCCCTTTCCCTCCAGAAGTACTTGCAAGCTCAGCTGCTGTTCCACAGCCCATTATGTGAAGCAAGAGAGAAAGAGATGGAAAACAAAAACTGAAACTCCCTTTGCTGGGGGAGGAGAAATCATTTTGCTTCTGAACTTTCCCTGGTTGGGATTTTTTCTTTAGGGAAACTTTGAACTCATCTGTACTTTCCGTCCTAACTTTTAATACCCTTCATATGGTTCCACAGAGTAAGGTTCTTATCTCCAGAACCCTGGAAGCTTCCTTGAGTTTCACTCCAGTCCTGAGCAGTGGAAGTAATGGGAGCTCAGCAGGACAGGTTTGGGCGTGGGAGCGAAGAGGCAGTGATTGCCTGCCAGCCTTCTCTGTGAGAAACAGATCCACATCTTTGCAGGGCCCTCAGGAACTGCAGGAGCTGCACAGTTATGTGAGTAGTGGAAGCTTATTTTTAAACACATTGTTCTATGGACCTAATGAGACCTGGTTTCCTACAGGTGTGTTCTATTGCCTCTTCCTCGCCTCTCCTCACCTGTACTACTCACTACAACAACCCTAAGCCCTCGATCTCCAGAGCAAGAAGCACCATCTGCTCTGATGGGTCCAGAGCTGCACACATGATGACCGACATTAGCAAGCAGCGTCTAAAACGGCTGCATGCTGCCTACCTTTCCCTTAGCAAGGGCACTCATTTGGATCTCTGTCTTTGACCCAGCTGCCGATTTTCATTAATTTCATAGGCACTTAATTCTCTTCGAAGCCAGATCCCCCTGTCAGTTTGATAGAAAGCAGCTTCAGAACATACTGGCTGATAGACGGCCAGATGGCATGATCATAGAAATTTCATTCTCTGTGGGAAATGAAGCTAGAAGCACAAGGATGTGGGATGGATTCATGATAAGGTTAAAAAGTCAAGACTTTTTTTTTTTCAGTGCTGATAGAGCCTTGAGAATGCTGTTTGTGGAATCATCCTTTTTCCTTGAACCAGGTAGGTACTGGCTCCCTCAGATACTCAGGTAGTGGATTTTTCTTCTTTTTTGTTCCAGTGTGTGGATGCAAAAGATAGGTAAGATTCCTTCTTTTTCATGAATTTGCCCATGAGTGCCAGCATTCATCAGGAAACAGAGTTTAAAAAAACCCAAAACTCTAGGTCTCTATGAGGAGTACAGAGCCCTCCACAATGAAGAGTGAAAGGTTAAGACAGAGTTGTCAAAATGGCATTTATTTCTGGCAAGGCACAGGTTTTTCTCTATTAGACATAATTATCAGATATCCATTGTTCCACTGCATTTAGGTTCTTGCTTTGAGTAAGGTCCATCCACATGCCTCATGTCTGCTGTCAAGTCACTGCTGGGGGTGGGGGGTGTTTATTGATTTTCATTATTATTAATCTCCTGTGCAGTAATAAAAACTATCTTCTTCAATTTGACTGACAAAACCAGGAAGGGTTTTGTTTTATGTTTTATTAGACAACTGTTTTTCAGAAAACATACTGTTTGTAATGTGACACTGTCAGCAGAAGGAACAGTGACAGAAGAATCCACAGGCACAAATGCAGAATAGTCATTTATTTTGAGAGGCCCAGCAAAGCTGCAGTCACAGCGTTTACTTTCCTGTCATGCGAGGATCTTGACACTCACCACACCAACAATTAAAAGCAACTGAGAATTTCCAGACTGCAGCTAATGAGAGGTACGCAGATTACTAGAGTTAGGAAAGTTTAAGGACAAAGTTCTCTTCTCTGCCCCGTCACGGCAGATGTTCAGTCAGGGTCTGTCTTTGCTGTATAAACAGTGGCAATCCAGCAATACTGAGAAACCAAACCACTGTAACTGTGACCTGCTGGGCAGCACAGAGCTTTGTGCTACAGACTGTCTCCCACTGCCAGCTCAATAAATAACACCCAATTAGTTATACACAAACGGCCGCTCTTCTGAAACGCCTGGACTTTGGAGTGAGCAGTTTGAGAGGTGCCAGCCCTGATGTCAAAGTAGTGATTAAGCATACTCACATAGAAATTGAAATATGACCCAAAATACAGACCCAAAATGGAGGTATCCAAAATCAGAAGCCACTTTAGAAACTGCTGGCCTGGGAGTTTAAGAATTGCCTTTAAGCAAATGGGAGGAGGAACTTATTCCATGTCTATACATGTGACTGTAAGAACTGGAAGAATGCTGTACTGAATCTCCATCTAGTCCAGCATCTTGTCTCCAACAGCAGGCAGTGAGCTGTCAGGTAGCCAAGCAGGCCAAGATGCTTCATTTTAACTGCAGTGTCCATTGGAGGTGCACACTGAAATCTCATTTTTAACAGGTCCCTGGTTCCTCTTTTATCATGACTGTGCTAGATGGTGCTGGTGTCGCCAGGACTAGAGACATCTTGGACTACGATTTGCAGATTTCGGTGGACTCTCCATTGCTCACCCTCCATGTGGGGTTGTCCATGCTACCTTCTCCAGAAGGTAAGGAGCAGATTATTGCCTGCTGTCTCTACTGAATTCTGCAACAGTAGTCCCCACATAGTCCCAGCCTTGCAGAGCTCCTTCTTGGACCCTGCATCTCCTTCCCACAACAGCCAGGCACTGTTTCAGTACAGTTCAGCTGGTCTACCACCAAATCCTGCTGTGGAAATACTTACTCCCTCTAGTGCACCTCTTTCTTTCTCTTGCCTGTACAGCCTCCCTAGACACACATGTTATGGGACCTCTTACACTGGAAGAGAATGAAGGATCCCAGTAGGTCACTTTGTACTTCTAGCTGATCCCATGGCCCACCAGGAATGTAAGTCAGGAAATCCTCCTGGGAGAGGCCTGTACTAACAGCAGGTCTCACAGGGTGCCGTGAGCATTGTGTATCACCTGGAGACCCGACCATGCACACAGACGAACTGTGCCAAGCCCCTCTCCTGGTGCCTCCAAGACTTCTTGTTGGGGGTTAGTTTTGTTATACCTTCCCCATCTGAGGTCTTACTGAGTCATAGGACTTCCTGATCAACTTCCCCCACCATCCCCAGTAGCAGAAAGAGGAAGCCTGGTGGCGGGTCCTGGTGACTGCCAGGCCTATATCCATTCCCTTTTCCCCTCAGGTCTCCCAGCACGGCACCAGTGAGCATTGTCCACTGGCTCCTCAGACACCTTCAGCGTGGCATGCACTGCATCCACGTCTAGCTCCCTATCTGTTCATTCCTGATGCTTTGACCTTGATCTTCCTCTCTTCTGTCTTTTGTTGTGCCCCGTGATCATTTGGCTTTCCCAGGTCTTTCAAAGAGCAAAACATCAGTGCAGACATATACTGACTCTTCAACGGAATACTTGCCTATCCTGAAAAGAGTTAAGGCAACTTGACCCTTCTATGTGCAATAACTTAGTGCCTTCATCAAATTGTCTTCTCACTACAAGCCCTCTTTTCCAGTTCATTTATAACTAAGTTAAACAGCAGGAGCCCAGGAATAAAACACCCTCAAACATGACTGGAGACCTCCCTCAAATGTAAATGCTGGCCATTTATCCTCCTCTTTTAACAGGTTATTCACATGAAGACTTTTTCTCTTGTCCCGTGGTGCTTTAATTTCTTTCAGAGCCATTACTGATGGACCTTTATGTCCTTGGAAATTGTTGCTGAGATTCTATATGTCTGACCTTGTGGTTTTAATTTAACTTGCTAGAGTTTATGATCCTTTCTATTTTCCATTCTTGGACACAACTTCTGTTTTCTGAAGAAAGTCTTCTGCTTCTAATAAATTCCTTTATCCTGCTGTTAGCCATGTCAGCTTTACTTTTGGTCTTTCCAAAGTCTTTGTCCATAAACAGAGGCTCAGAGCAAATGTATTCCTTCAGGTTTAAATAGCCACCATACAAACATTTTAGTCTTCAGGCATCCATTTTAGTTTCTTTTTAACAAGGTTCCTTGTTCCTATGCAATTCTATTGTAGTTAGGGTTTTTTTAGCTTTTGTTCCCTAAGCAAGAATGTTGAGCAAGGGCATTGTGAACCAGGTTCTGAGTGTTGCTCACAGTTAATATAAAAGTTTCTTCTTCTTTTGTAGGCTCTTTCATGCAGCAACAGTATTTCTTTTTCTGCCGCATCAATCCCTGATGTGACAGTTGCCCAATGTGCAGGTGGAAAATTGATATTTCCTGTTACTTTTGCATTTCTTGCCCTGTCAGCAACTCTGATCTCCCTCAGCATGTAATAGATACAGATATTTGTTCTAACAACACTGATAAGGCATGTTTCTGATTTAGGCCAGCAATGTCAGGTTATATAGGTTTTGAGCTGCTTGTAAACACAATTAGCTTGTTACTTTGGTTTGACACAAAGCTTTCTCTAACACGCTACCACTTCTCTACTGCTGCTGCCTGCTCTGTCTTTTTTATACTTTGTACCCTGATTTTAGAGCATCTGATCAATTGCCTTCTTCCCATCAAGTTTCTGATACACACAATATGAGATCATACTGTTTAAAGTCAGGCATTTTTGTTTCCCCATCTTGTTGGTTAGACTTCTAGCATTTATAAAGAAGTATCTTTTCTTTTTCTCTTGCTATACTATGGGATTCTTTTCTCTTTCCTTTTAAGTTGCATATTACTGTTATTCACTGGAGAATAAAGTTTTCCTGCCTTCCTGCTCTGATTATGTGTCATCCTGAATCATGTTTTAGCACTTGTCAGCTTCTCCCTTCCTTCAGCTTAAAAAAATCTCTTAACACCTTTTCAAGTTCCATCACTGGTTTTGTTTTAGTTAACCTGAATCTGACTACATACATTCCAAAAGTTTTCCCATTTTCTAACAAGTTCAAATCCTTTGTCTTCAACCTTTTCCTAGTCACTCATTGAGAATTTGTCTCTGTTTCTCCCAGTTCAGCCCTGCTCATGGTACTGGAGGCATTCCAGCTGAAGCTACCATGGAACTAGGGGCAATGGCCACAAACTGGAAAACAGAAGGTTCAGCCTGAACATGAGGAAACACCACTGTGAGGGTGCCAGAGCACTGGAACGGGCTGCCCAGAGAGCTGGTGGAGTCTCCTTCTCTGGAGACTTTCAAAAGCCACCTGGACTTGTTCCTGTGTGATCTACTCTGGGTGATCCTGGTCTGGCAGGGGGCCTGGCCTAGATGATCTCTAGAGTTCCCTTCCAACCCCTACCACTCTGAGAATCTATGAATCTGTGAACTCCTGCCCTCCAGCTTACCATGTAACTGCATGCATTTTGCCTCCAGAAAACCTCTCCTCCCTTCCCCAGGTCATTGCTCCATACACTTGTGTCCAAAGGCTCCCTCAAGCCATCCTCAAGAACCTGCCCAGATATTCCACACCATCCAGCAAGTCAATATTGCACCCGGCACTCTAACCACCATTCAGTCCATTCCAGTATCACAAAACCACATGGATGTATGCCTGACAGAGCATAAGTTTCCCTCTACCGCTCTATCTTCCTGAAATCTGGGATATGAAGAGTAATCTCAGTGCAAAAGCATGTGTGGCCTCAAGCTGTGAGACCATTTCTGCTCAGCCTGCAGGATAAGTCAAGTCTTCCAGCCACAAAGCCTTCCCCCACATCAGCAGCATGGGGACTATATAAACCTGTAGGTATGACTGCTCAGTGATGATCCTAAAGACATGTCAGTGCATCTGTCTGTCTGCTGGTTTCGGCTAGGATAAAGTTAATTTTCTTCATAGTAGCTAGTATGGGGCTGTGTTTTGGATTTGAGCTGAGTAAAGTATTGATAACACAGAGATTTTTTTATTACTGCTGACTGGTGCTTACACAGAGTCAAGGCCTTTCGTGCCTCTCACACCACCCCACCAGCAAGGAGGCTGGGGTGCATAAGAGGTTGGGAGGGGACACGGCCAGGACAGCTGACCCCAACTGACCAAAGGGATGTCCCATACCATACGATGTCATGCTCAGCATATAAAGCTGAAGGAAGAAGAAAAGAAAGTCATTCAGAGTTATAGTCTTTGTCTTCCCAAGTAACCATTCCGCATGATGGAGCCCTGCTTTCCTGGGGATGGTTGAACACCCACCTGCTGATGGGAAGTGGTGAATGAATTCCTTGTTTTCCTTTGCTTGGGTGCACAACTTTTGCTTTATGTATTAAACTGCCTTTATCTCAACCCATGAGTTTTCTCACTTTTACTCTTTTGATTCTCTCCTTCATGCCAATGTGGGGGACGTGAGCAAGTGGCTCTGTGGTGCTTAGTTGCCAGCTGGGGTTAAACCACAACAGTCTGCTACCCTGAAATCTTTTCGTTCAGGTGTCATGGCCTCAAGGAATAGGATATTGGGCTAATTACACTGGATATGCATAGCTGTTATCTATGAACTGAGTAGGTAATGATTTATAGTTTGCTCAGTAGAGTAAACCGAGAACTCCTTGCCCACTCAGTATTTAAATACCCAGCTGATGCTTTAGTTTTCTTATGATTAGTAGGGGCCTGATGTTCTCTATCCCCTGCTCCAGGCACAAATCCCTGAAGGAGGAGCTATTCAGATACCTAAAACAAGGATACAGGCGAAGTCCCCTCTGGTAGGTCTCCTTTTATGTCATCCTGCACCACCCATTTGTATCTGTTGTGATCCCACGGTGAGTCTTCAGTTCCTCTCTTACTCCTTGCCACTCACATCCAGTGAGGGGAAAATAATAGCACAGTCTAGGGGTGCTTAAATAAATAGCTGTTGGTAACTATATGCTATGAAGTTGCTTTATTCTTAGGTATGGTTTGGATCTTCCTTTTTTTAGATTGGAAGGACATTTTACAAACATTTAGTTCAGCTGCCCTGAGCAGAGGCATTCCACAGGAGTCAGAAATGGTGACTTGAAAACAAGAGACCTTATACTGTTGGGTATAGTACTGTTGAAATATGTTCAGACGTTTGGTTACATTTATTCTATATATTGACAGTTGATCCTCCATCCTCCTTTGTATTTCATAGCAAAGATCTACTGCCTGAGACCTTCACAGTCATGGAAGATGAGACACAGCAGGCAATAGCAAAACGGAGAGCAGCAGCACCCACAGCCTCCTTCATTCCTTCAGCCCAGGGGTCTGCACATGAGCTGTCATCAGCAAAACCAATGGTAACCATGCTGATGCACTTAAGAGATGGAAAGGGGAACCACTGTGTCTTGAGGGGGAGGCTGAGGAAACAGGTGACGTGTGGTGGGAGGATGAGCAGTGAGAAATAGAGAAATGAAAAACATAAAGTTTTTGCCAGAGCTGTGACAAATACAGCTCTTCTAAATGTAATGGAACTAGACGTCAGAGTGGGCGAGACAACTTGGTGGCCTTTTAAAAGAGGAAGGAGTGACAAATATGTGAAGATACTAAAGTGACCTCTGTCCTGAGGGCCCTGACTCTCAAGCTTAGGGGGTTCACACTGAGGTAATTTTAGGAAGCTACTGGTCCAAGTTGCCCACCCATTGCCACAGATTACTGCCTCATTACTGACTTGGCAGAAACAGTGGTGTGCCCACACCATAGCCACCAGACCGATGTATAACATAAACTGAGGTGACTGTGGCTAAATTAGTTCACTAGGATGTGGACTGTGGTGGCCAAGGGATCTCCTTCTTGATCCCTACCAGGTTTAGTTGAATAGGTGACCAGCTGAGGACAAGATCTTCCTCAGCCATCACAGCCTAACCTAACAAGCAGCAAGAGTTGCCAAGAGAGCACCAGGAGAGCCTCAATACTATTCTGAGCCTTGATGCTATTTTAGTGACTTTCCTTGTCTTTAGGTCTCCTTTTCTCTGCTTTTCACAAACTCCTTCATTGACCTAGCTTGCAGAAAGCATTGGAGAAGGTCTACAAAAGCCCTATAACCTTGTCCTTTTGGTCTGTTGCCTTTCGTCTAGGAACCTGAGTGCCAGACTGAGTAGCACAGGCAGGGTGTAACCCCTTGCCATGGTTGAGAGAAAAGCACTAGTAGTTTTGGAGCATGTCTGTCAGGATTCAGTGAAGGCTGAGTAGAAATCCCCTGGCAGTCAGGGCCCATCTCACTGCCCTGGCCAGGGCAGCCTGGGCAGAGGCAGCCCCAGCCCCAGGCATCTGAAATCTCCGTGGGGATGGGGATGGACCCATGTTCAGGCAGGGCAGGGCCTTGGGGAGCTGAAGACAGGCCCTGCTGTGGCATCACTAGGTCAGGGATTCACAGACCCAGGCGGGCTGAAATTGAGTCCTGAGTTCTGGTCTGGGTGGGGATAGAGCCCTGGGGGGTTGAAATGAGGCCCTGGTCCCTGGTCAGGGTGGGGACAGGAGCAGGGGACAGGGACAGCCAGAGCTGGTGGTACCCTCAGGGCCCTGACGTCATTGACAAAGACTGACACTTTTGATCAACTTTGCTCATATTAAAGAACTACAGAGAAATACCTCCTTCAGCAAATGAGTTGCAAAACTAAGCTGAATCCACTGTATTCAGAATTCATTATTGTTACCTTGGTCACGTGCTCTAATAACCATAGTACAAATTACCACTGCAGAGCCAAAAAGATGCCAGCCTTACACTTGGTGCCAGCTTTGCACCATTTTTGGAGATTTGGTTTAGCTCTGACTACAGTGATCCTTGCACATGCTAGGAGGAGCCACGAATACATGGCAAATAGTCCCCTGAGAATCATGACTAATGGCTCCTGCTCAGTTAAATAATCAACCATTTAATAAAGGGTGACCTTCTACCTCTTCCCTTTCATGGGGATCATTGATGCATTATTTTTCACCTCCTTAGTCACTATTTCCACAAAACTGTTAGAAATTTAATATTTTTGAAACCATTCTTCCTCTACTAATCTTAGCTGCAATTGCCCAATGGATTCAAAAGTTATTAGGAATAGCTAGATGCTTGTATGGATGTTGACAGAGCCAGACACAAAGCATTATTGTTTTAAGAAAGCAATCAAGTTCATAGCAACACAGATTTTTAAATCACATTAACATCCAGCAGATAGCTACTAGTATGAGGATTAGGTTTAATTTCTACACAGGTCTGCCTCACCAACTGCCTGAGAAGCTAAAAGAGCTTAGGAAGAAGTGCTTATTGTTTAGACTTCATGCCTTGATGGACTTCTCTGGGAAGGAGTGATTGCACTGTCAGGACTTGGGAGGAGGGCTTGCATAAATACCCTTCAGAGTCTAAGAAGTTTTCTGTGGCACATGCAATTCCAGATCTTTCAAAGCTGCAGTTATCATCTTTCTCCCTTCCAATATTTTTTAAATTAAACTCCCTCTCACTCTGTCCACTTCCCATGTTAGCCTTTCCCTTCTTCTTCCTTAAGACTTGAAGAAGCAGAGGTGACAGCTCTTACTGATGTAGAGTTTCTCAATAGCTAAAAAGCCTTATTGCTTTATGTCAGTATTTGTTCCTCAGGGAAGTTCAAGCTTTAGATGTAAACATTAGTGAGTAATTTCTCTTTAAGACTATTTAAAATATAATGAAATCTACATTTTATATTGATTTGAGCTCTGTTTTACTTGTTCATGTATTTTTGAAAATGAACAGATGCTGCTTGTTTCCTGTGAGGCAGATTAAACACACTCTACAGAGCACACCTGAGCCAAAGCCTTTCTCAGCAAGCCGGGCAGCAACAAACTGCTCCATGGTTTCCTAAATTTGGTAATGAAGGCTTATAAAGTAGACTGTAAAGAAATTATTTTTATTTATTTTTATTTTGACTTTTCCAAATTACTGAAACATATGATGAAGGGCTGAGAGAGTTTGGCTTGTTCAGCCTGGAGAAGAGAAGGCTCCGGGGAGACCTTATTGCAGCCTTCCAGTACCTGAAGGGGCTACAAGGAAGACAGG
>NW_010225716.1:0-8032 GCF_000690775.1 Eurypyga helias | reverse complement strand
CCCATGGCAGGGGGGTTGGAACTAGATGATCTTTAAGGTCCCTTCCAACCCAAACCATTCCATGATTCTATGATTCTGTGATTTGAAGATTTTTGCTTTGGTGGCCTGCAGAGGATAACATCTGGTTTTCTACCTACAGTATTATTTAATTTGGAAAATTCCAAGTCTTCCAATAAATTGGTCTGGAAACTTTCACTGCAGAATCACAAGTTGGGTGGTTTCCACTACTACCTATGCCTACAGTTCTGCCCTTCTGAGAAGTGTATTTTTTGCAAGATTTAAGCTTCTTTCCAATTAAAGTCTGAAATGGCTT
Organism: Eurypyga helias; assembly: GCF_000690775.1. NCBI lineage: Eukaryota > Metazoa > Chordata > Aves > Eurypygiformes > Eurypygidae > Eurypyga > Eurypyga helias. Next base: position 7,719 of record NW_010225716.1, on the reverse strand, counting down.
TGTCACATCTGTAGGCCACTGTACACACTGTCACATCTGTGGGCCATAGTATATCACTGCCATTTGCTTTAAAATTATGGTGTTCGTGCTCAGGACAAGCATTCTGTTTCTTCCATGGGAGGCTTGGTTACCTCAGAGAGTTGTGCCAACTATGTCAGGGAAAAATCCTCTCTTCCAAACTCTCCGTGCTGGCCTTAAGCAGAGTAGTAAAACTGGTTGCTGAAATAAAAGCTGTGATCTGTCACCATGTATGTCTAGAAGGAATTACTGAAAAGCTCATTGTGTTCCCTGCTCACCCTCTGAATCTGTCTGGGTACAACAGTTTAGTCCATGTATTTCAAAAGCAGAAGAGAAACCGATGTTGCATGAGTGTTCAAAAGTCAAAGCCACCCAAACAAGCAGTGGATGTGCTGTTTGTTTGTTTGATGATCTCTCCCTACAGATTATTCTGTATACTGTCTCTTATGCTAAAACTCTAGTTTGTTCATTCTCAGAAAGGGACTGGGCAGTTTTGGGGGAGATGAAGGGAGGAAGTAATACTTTTTTCAGGAAGAGCTTTTTATTGCTATTCATCCAAAGACAGAGCAACTGCTAGCTGCTCAGTTTGAGCGGTTTTCTTAAATGAAGGTGGGGAATAACAACTCACAGGAAGCCTGGCCATGTTTCCAGGAGAGAATAGAGCATTTGCCTCCTATCTATCTAAAGTTGCCAAAATGTCAACTTCCCTCAGAAAAAAAAAAAATAAAAAAAGGCAGAATTATATGTATTTTAAAATACCACAAATAGTACATAGCTACATATGCCATGGAGACGGAGATATTTCCTACTGACACTGGAAGCAGAATATTTATATTATGAATTTTTCTTGATGGCTCTGAATGATAAATGTCAAAAACAAGTTATCCTAGAGGGAAATCTATTTTGGCAGAATTCTGAAACTGCTCTGAAAAGCATATTCAGCCTGAAGAAATTGATGGAACTGATATTTTTCAGAAGCCCTTGGTTTTGTCCTTTCATACACAGTTTCTAAATACAGATCTGTAATATTTCCCCCACGTTTGGAAGATCTGAATTTCTCCTGAGATGATGTTCTTTTTCAACCACCACTTCACCCTCATTTCTTACCTGTCCTGATATCTTACCTTTCTAAAGGTTTGCATCAATGAGTTATCTTTGTGAAATGTCTTGTCAAGCAGGTTGCAAAAGCTAATATTTGGGGCTCTTTATCTGGTAGAGATGGGAGGTGAGAGGGACTAGGCAGTCAGTGGAAAGGGCCCAAGTATCTCTAAACTCTACTTTCCTTCATTCTCTGCCTTAGGAATGGTTGTGCTTCAGGATAAGTATTACAGAGATTTTTTTTTTTCTCTTTCTTTTCTGAAGATTTCACTAGTTATAGTTGCTCTGGGATTCCCCAAGATGAAATTTGAGTATAAAACATTTCCAAATTTTTATTTAAAATTGATACAAGAGAGAGCAGTGAGAACAATATAGGGATCTTAGTCTAAATTCTGTTCTGATTCTGGTTTTCAGGTACTCTGGGTATAAAATGTGAAAAAAATATAGACGGGGATAAAATTATTCTGCTTCAGAAGTAAGTGATTAATTGTCTGGTGTGGAAGTGGATAAACCTGCACAAAGACGACTTGTGAATCTTCACCAGTTGTTGAATCTTCACTGGGATTTTACTTTGCACCAGCTTTCATTTCCTCATTTCATTACCTTCCTGGCACTGTATGCTGTGTATCCAAATCTCTGTGTGACCAAAAGCCGTGACATGTGAGCCATGTGGTTTGAAGAAAGAAAAGGGGAGATTGGGTGGGGACCCCAGATCATCCACCAGCAAAGTGCCCCAGCAGCCACACACTTAACCTTGGCACTGTGCCGCATGCACTGGCTGCTCCTGCACTAGTTTAGTTGAAGAGGCCAGAGCTGTGCTTCCACAGTCAAATGTCAAGATCAGTGACGGGTGCAAGTGGCCCTCTGCAGACCCTAATGAAAATGAGGCTACAGGGTGCCTTGCTTTCTCCAGGAACTCACACCGACGTAGTTAACCGGTTGGAAACGCACCTTCGGGTTTTTTTGTAGTGGAAAAACTGCTGCTAAGTGACAGGGTGGGAGATGTCTAGGTACGTTGGAAGATTCCTGTTTCTTTAAGTGGAGGGAAAAAAAATAAACATCACACGCAGATTTCCTGTTTTGATGAACCGACTCTAGGTGGCAACAACACCCCGCGTAGCCTTACCGGAGGCTGGTCAGGCAAAGACTATTTAGTGTCGCTTACACAGAGGCAAAAAACAGATAGCATTTTTCAGTACTGCTTCTAGAAAATTTTCCAGATGATTGCACCAGCTGTACATTGCTAGAAACATTTCCAGATTCTGTCGGTTTGCATTGTAATGGAGGACCTGTTTTTCAACACGTGTGTTGAATAACATGCTGCATGTCTCACTTTGTAGGCATAATACTGCAGGTGTACAGAGGAAAATTAGCAAACCATTCTCTTTTGGTTATCCTGCTTGGATAGGCAATCTCAGGAAGCACGTGTATAACCCTGATTTGTTATGATGCCCATAGAAGTGCACAGATGTATGTACAATTGCAGTTCTGAAGCATTCACCAATGATGCTCTTGAAATGCTGCTTCATCACCTCTTCAAAAAAACAGCCACAGAGATACCTACAAGATGCTTGCCACATCTTCTGTGTAGAACACTGTATTACCTGCCAAGTGATTTGGAATGCCCTATTTCATTCCATCTTCATCACATACCCACCTTCCTGGGCTTAGCAGTATATAAGCAAACACTTGCACAATCTAAAAATTCTTACAAGTATGATGAACTACAGTTTTTTGCATTTTTCTCAAAAGTCAGTTTTACTGTTAACTCCACTGACCCTTGAAATATTTGTATCTGTTATTGATGTGTTCAGAGGCATAAGGAGAAAGCAAAGAAAAAAATACTAGTTTTGATTACCCATTGGAGCAAAGAACTGTCATTGTAACCATACTATATACTAATAATGATCACATAAAATCGTTCCAGTGTGTTGACATCATGTTTGTAGCAAGGCCAAACTGTCTTACAGCATCTACAGAACATGATAAGCTTATTTATTACTTTGTAAAAGTGACAAACCTGTGAAACCTTGTGATTAAATCAGCTGTTTTGTATAATTGACCCATTCACCTGCATGTTGTCAATTAATCTCCCCTGGGGTTATTCCCAGTATTTGAAACCTCTAAGCTGCTTTCAAAGAGAAGAATTGTCCTGTAAAATGTAAATATGTATCACCTCAAAGCAATTTCTTCCTTTCTAACCGAAGTGTGGAATGTCCCTTTAAGTGACAGTAAATCAGGTTTCCAGACTTACTGTATTCTAAATCAATATCAATACTCTATAAACTTGATAGACTGATTTTAAAAATAAATATGTATAAATTAATCAGGATGTATTCCTACCCAGGAATATATAAACCTATCTGGGATGAGAGTGTCCTAAAACAGAAAAATAGGATTAACTAACCCTTTAAGGTACTTTGTGTAATGCTCGTTTTTATTAGTTTTTCAGTTAAAAAGTAGCTTTACTGTACACTTTTCAAAAATTGAGGACATGACTGCAAAAGTAATGGAAACACAATTGGAAAAATTGGCTATATCTATGACATATTGTCCAAATACTTGTCGTAATATATTGTTTTTCAAGTTTCCTTGTGTAAAAAAGGCATATCTGTGTAAAAACGATGTTGCTAATCGTGGTGGGCATTTTCAGTTGTATTCCTAGATACCCACATTTCATATCAAGGTCTAGGACCCTTACTCAGAGGCATGTATACTACCCCAAGAGCTGTGGTGGAAGGGTTGAGTACACCATCACTGAAGACTCATTTCGAACAGGCCCAAAGTTGAGATCCTTCTCAACTTGTCTCCCAGACTGCTTGAGGACACTCTTTATAACATATCGCATATAGCTATTGTAGCACACATCCAATACTATCTGCAGTAACCTGCAAATGCAAAAAGGGACACTTTCTTTACAACCATTGTGGCTACCTTCAGGAGTCATTCACATTGTGGGATCTGAGGTAGACAAGGCTTTTCACATCTATTCGTCTTCCCAAAGGTGTCCCATATGTCACTTCTGCTTTCAGATGCTGGTAGCCCTCATTTCTCTCATATGGCCTGCATGCTCATAATTTTCTTTCTGCTTCCTAGTGTCCCATTCTCCCCATTCTCATGCCAGAGTAGGATCATCTCACATTCCTTAGAGGTGCTATTTTCTTGCCACATTCCACATCTTTTCCCAAAAACCTTAGCCTGCACTAATAATCTCTGTACTGTTTTTTCACCCAGTCAGGCTTCTCCCACCAGTCTGCTACCTGATTCTGTTCCTGTTCTCCCCTCTCCATACTAATGCTTCTGTTGATCTTTTCACACATTGCTTAGGCTGTGGTTTTGTCTGTCTCCTTCATGCAGTGTTGCACTGTGGGACTCCATACTAGAAATCCACACTTCCATCATGCCAGAAGCTTTGTGTGCCCCTTCTAATTTTTGTACCTTTTCCTATTTCTTACTCCTTTCTCTTCTTCCTCTTTCAAGGTGCCAATGTTCAGAACACAATGGGGTTATAGGGCCAAAATAAAATTAATAATGTATTGAGACTAACATGTTTTTCTGCCATCAACTAGCCCTTCAATCAACAGGAGTTTAGCAGGTGCATTGCAAATGCTAGCTGTCCCTACTGCAAATGTGGGGAAGCATGTTGCTTGCTGAGAGCTCGGTGGGTTTCCAGATACAGCTGGGTAGGACATATGCTGGCAGCTCACAATGATCTTAACCAGTATTGTCATGGGCAAACTCAGTGTGACTACAGGTGGTGAGAATTGAAGTTGTAGGGACTGATAGCTGCTAAATCATATGTTAACTCTTCAGTATAAAACTCTGTGGGCATCTGTATCACCATTCTTTACCCTTTGGGCATCCCTCCACACTAGTTTTCATCCACGTCAATGAAGTTTTTCCCCCTGGTGATTGTAATGTTCCCTGAAACTTCTGAATCGGTCCAGTAACCAAAAGCCACCACATCACACCTAAGCCTAAAGTCCCATGAAGTTGTAAAGAGCAGGCTTGTCTGTTCAACCAGCCATTCAAACATGAAAACCATAAGCGACATGTCAGATGCCAAGTTATGTTTTAAGATGAGGCATCATGTAATAAAAATAGTTTTTATAACATTGTTATTTGTTTTGGTTTGCTTTTTCATCTCAAACAAGGTCAGACATTACTCTGTACAGATTAAAGCATCTTATTTTCTAGATGAATGTCTCATGTTTGCAATGAAACAGTTTGTCATTGCTTGGGTGCAATATGAAATGTTATTCTTTACAGTACTACCAGCAGTTCCAGATAATCAGCAAGGGAAACAATACAACATTCAAATCAAAACCAAATGTCCACGTGTCCCGTAAGTGTAGACTCCATATTTTTGACTCACCTAAAGGAAGTCACTCGATTCTCTGTTTATACTCATGAGATGTACCCATTTTAATATAAGCTTCATTCAGCAAAATATTGATCACATTTTCAAGAACTCTACCTTCTACCAGATTTACCCAAATTTTATCGGGCTGAGCACAACCATCATGGAATAGAATAGCTGCCAATGGCAACAGTGCAAGCTTCAGAAGGAGACATTTGGCTGTGTGCACACAATTTGCTCTCAAACAGCTACTCTATATTTCCTTACATGTTACAAATCTCCACTGTGATTTACAATTCTAAATACTACCCTAGTTATTACACGAGTTGGAAAGTAAAGCCTCTCTATACTATACTATGCTATGCTATGCTATACTATACTATCTATACTATACTCTCTCCATAAGCTGTAGTAGAGTGAAGACCTAAACCAACCTTAGTAGATTTTTATTGATTATATAAATAAAAACAGATGTTATGTTTTGTGCTTATCAGGTAAACCTGGAAATGATAAAAAGTGGAGTAAAGGAAGGCTCCAAATTAAATGTAGACTGTACCAGTCCACTTCTTTTATTAATAAATAATACTACAAAACTGGGGTTTTTTGTTGTGAGTTGTTGGTTTTGTTGGGTTATTATTATTCCTGGCCAGAGACTACCTTTCTGAAATTCTTCCCTTGTCCTCAAATTCACTTCAAATCCTGGAGTTACTGTCTCTTCAAAAATTTTGTTCTGTGTTTTCATTTTGGTTCTCTAATTGACTTTTACCATAAGACAATTTAGGGATTTTTTTCCGCAAGGTAAGCAGCATTTAATATGACTTAAATTTATTATATGCAAAACTGCTTCTAGGACAGTAATAATGAATTAATGGCAAATCATTGATTCAGATATCAAAATTACTATTGGGGTTTACATATCTTAGTGATGGAAGCACATTTATTCAACATTATTCTGCCTGCAGTGGCCTTCTTACTATATGCATCATTAACTCCTCTATGTGCAGTTAACCAATGAACAAGAGAAGAATAAATTCAAAGTAAAGAGGAAGTTGACAGGAAAAGCTATGGTGCCCTTCTTTGGCTTCTCCGGTTTAGTTTCTTAAACCTAAAAGCTGCAGTGTTGGGTTTCTTGGTTTCATTTTTTAAACCTTAAGAAACAGCAAACTGTGATTAGACAGGCTGTAAGCATTTAGGGCTTCTGATATTCTTTCACAATGTAATAAGCGTTACCCTATAAACTCCTTTGTATCACACAGAATATGCTTTTCCTGTGGGAACTAGTATACCTCAAGAAAACTAAGATGCTAGCACATGATGTGAATTCTACCAATTTCATGCCACTGATGATAGACACAGAATGACATGCTAGGGAAAGTTGAGCTCCCATTAGACTGATATTTTCTTCCTTAGTGTTGTTTGGAGGCATAATGGTGTTGTTGGTTGGAGGTGTAATGGTTCATGAGGAATTTTATGGAAAAGCATCCTGGCTTTAAAACAAACAAACAAACAAACAAACAAAAAACAAAACAGAACAAAACATTATATGGACAACATTGATGGCAAATGACTACTGAAATGCAATTGTTAGACTCTTCTGCAGTTGCTTTAGCTGTGCCATCGTGTTTCGTGATGTGGGAGGGAAATGAAAAGGAAAACAGCCATTGCTGGTACCAAATTGCTGCACAGACTCCAGCTGTGAGCCGGTAATTAGTTTTTGGTTTTGTGTTTGTTTGGGGTTTTTTTTCTTTGGTTTGGTTTTTGGTTTTTTTATGTGAGGCAAGGAAAGATGGGCGCATTTGGAATCTGTTGAAGTGTAGTACAAGTTGGTCAATCTACTTGAACAATCTCAGGCTGGTTTAACACACAAATAGCATGGAAAAACTGTGATTCCTGTGTACTGAAGAGATAGCTTAAGTCTGAGGACTTGTTTGGATGATGTAGCTTATAAGAGAGCAAGAAGGTAATAGGTGTAGCAGCGCTCTGCAGTACTGGTATCATAATTCACCATCAAACTTCAGCATGATTCAAGTTTATATGTAAGTAATGGCTGTGTGAGGTATAAGTAGTTTTCAGCTGGCTGAACATCTTGGGATATGCGGTCTTGTCACATTATTATCATTCCCAAAACATACAAAGTCCCTACTCTTTTTGCCAGGCACATTGAGTATGTTGTTATACTGGACTCCTGCCATATGAAAAATTTATATATAAAATGGATGCATCTAATTGATTGGGGGGGGGGA
>NW_010225715.1:419-653 GCF_000690775.1 Eurypyga helias | reverse complement strand
ACCCCCCCAAACCCAGTGTTGCGCCCCCCCAGCCTTGAGCGGGCCATCGCCCGTTTCCAATTACAACTACTGCATCCCAGCTTTTCCAAAGCCGTCTGTCCAGCCTGGATGCTGTCGGCAGAGCCGGGGCTGCTGGATGAACCTGCCCCTGCCCAGGCCCTGGTGCTCCCCAGCCCCCAACTGTCTGTGTTTCATCCCAGCAGCAACTCTCGGGAAGTCCCACACGGAATTCCT
>NW_010225715.1:0-239 GCF_000690775.1 Eurypyga helias | reverse complement strand
TTCCCTGCCCGACACAAAAGAGGATCCGATCCGGGCACTGCCTGTCTCCCTGCGAAGGAAGGAAGGAAGGGTGGGAGATGCTGTCCTTCCCGCTTGGGAGCGTTCCCGGCAATCCCAGAGACCTGGCGGCTGAGAAGCGAGAAGCCTCCCCCTTCCCTGGTTAATTCCCTACCAAAATCCCGGTGGCAGTCGCGGAGAACGCGGCGCAGACGCTGGGAGGACGCGGAGAGCGGCAGCTG
>NW_010225714.1:5451-8713 GCF_000690775.1 Eurypyga helias | reverse complement strand
GCAGGGAATCGGAGCGACGGGTGGCGGGCAGGGGGCTCATACAGAATAAATAACGAAAAAACTTCAAGTAAAGATTAATAAAAGGAAAAGCCATAAAAATAGGGTCAGTATGCGAGGGGAAGGCTCTTTGAAGTAATTCAGTTGTATGTTTGGCTGAACAGAAAAATAAGGTCAATAAACCAGTGGTCAAAAAGACGCGTTAATTAGGAAAGTAACTGAGAATGAAACTCAGGGTCAGTGTATTGCCCTATAAATTCAAGATTTTCACATATTTTGAATTCCCTGGGCAAGTTTTGTTACCCATAAACCTAGAGAAAAGCATTGAGAAAGAACCATAGAATGGTTTGGGTTGGAAGGGACCTTAAGGATCATCTAGTTCCAACCCCCCTGCCATGGGCAGGGACACCTTCCACTAGACCAGGTTGCTCAAAGCCACATCCAGCCTGGCCTTGAAGACAGCCAGTGTCTTGAAGAAAGCAGGCAAACGTGGGTGTGGCGGTCGGTTTGGGAGAGCAGAGGACTTCCGAAGAGGGACTGCGTTATTTTAAACCTAATTCACTGATAGCTTTGGAGCACACTCAGTTTCTGAATTCTGACAAGCCAAATGCCACCACGTTGCCCTGCTGCAGGAAAACTTCTCCAAAGAGAACTGTGAAGTTTTTCACAGTTTCAGACTTGGATGGCTTCGCATGCAGAACCTGTAATAAAAGTGACCTCAGAAGGCTGTTCTGGTTTGGCTCCAGTTTACTTAAAAGCTTGTCTGTATCCTCCTAGCTGGGCTAGACTTGATTCATTTCAGGAGTCAAGGGTGAGATTGTTAAAACCTCATAAATTTGCTACTGGATATTTACTGTATCAGATATGGGATTTATTTTGACTTACCCTAAGGAATCTGAAGAAAACATCAATTCCTCTCAGTGACTGATGTTTTCTTCAGATTCTTCTAGGCCTTCCTGTATTCGGACACTGCATAGTTCTTGCTGACAGAACAGCCGTGTGAGGCTGATCAACGTAACACTCGTGTGATGCCATCCTCCTTAGTGACACTGGGAAGACAACTGACATCAAAGAATTGGACCTGTGCCTTACTCATAGTAGCATTTACAAAAGCAGCTTCTAAATCAGGACAGGGACTAGGTTACTGGGATTTTTCTTGGATTCAAAGGAAAAAGCTGAAGAAGACATTTCTGTGTAGAAGACAGGACCCTTTAGTCTTAAGTTTTGTGCACGATAAACTAAAATTGCTAATTAAATAGTCACTCTATGCAGCAGCTTCAGCATCTTAAATTCTTGAGCAATTTATCAGTATTCTTACGTTTTTGTAAGTAGAATCAAAATGCCAGCTTGTGTAGGAGAGCAGAGCACTCCAGGCCAGTGCTGCAGTCGTCTCATCGTCTTGACCTATTAAAATATCTCCTAGCTGGGAAACCTTTCTTTTGTTGTTGTTGTTGTTGTTTTACATCTCTTTCTTCCAAACTGTTTTTCAGCAAACACATGGTTTGGGCACTACAAAGAACTCCAGTAAGGACAGGTGCTAGCAAAATCCATTTCTAAACGTGGGAATCGACAGCTCCGGACTTGTTTCCAGAGTCTAGTGTACTTGGATTATAGTCCACATTTCAGTTTGTTTCTAAAAAAACAGTTATTAGAACTTTGCTAGAAGTACTGATTGTCCAGGTCTTCTCAGTAGAGTCATATATCTCAATCAGTCTACGACTCAAGGTATGCCAAGGAAGCAGGATACAGGTCTACATCTTTGCTCCTGGGTTCTGTCAGGAAAATGGAATTTTTAAAAACACCAGCCAGAAGTTATGGGGGGAAGGAGAGAGAAAGAGCCATTCCTTTCCCGCCTGTAACAAAGAAGGCAAATTTACAGCAGATTCATCTCTCTGATTCTTTTTTTCTGTTTCCCAAAACAAACACACGGCTGCCAGTTGGAGATGCCTGGCTTTGCCAAGCTCTCCTCTGGTCGTAGCTTGCAGTAGCAAATCTAGATCTCTGCTTTGACATGTAAACTTTAATTTCCTGATGTAGGTGTCTTTCTCTTCCCCCATCTCCCTGGGTAGGTCCGTGTCTTCGTGAACCAGCTCTACCAGCCGGAATCAGTGAAGGACGTGAGGCAAAACCCTGACCTGCTAGCCATCCGCATTGCCTCGGTGAACCCCATTTTGGACCCATGGGTCTACATCCTCCTCCGCAAGACGGTGCTCAGCAAAGCCATCGAGAAGATCAAATGCCTCTTCTGTCGCATTGGAGGGGCTCGGAGGCAGCACTCGGGGGGCAATTTCAACTGCGTGGATGGCCGCAGGACCTCCTCTGCCATGTCAAGTCAGTCACCCTCCTTCATCTCCCGCGAGCTGAGGGAGATCAGCAGCACCTCACAGACGCTGCTCTACCCTCCGGAGCTAAGCGAAAGCAGCGTCGGGGGTCACGTGCTGCTCCCTGGCCCCAGTGCCAGCTTGGCTCAGTCCGACACCATGTCAGTAAGGACACTGCGCAGCTCGGAGACCTCGGACTCTTCGCAGGGTCAGGACTCCGAGAGCGTCTTCCTGGTGAAGGAGATCGGGCCTGGAGGCAGGGTCAGCTCTGCATCCAAGGGCAGCCCTCTCCAGGTCACCTTCCCCACAGAGACACTGAATTTATCTGAGAAGTGTATATAGATAGCCGTGAAAGGCATCAACCTTGGGGATACTTCCCGGTACATTGGAAAAACTGGTGCAATAGATAGGTGTTCTGCCGGTTCGAGGGGAGAGGGGTTCAGCTGTGCTCCAAAGGGCTATTTTTCTCTTGCCACGTGATGGGTACATTTCTTCTAGACTACTGAGGACTGTGTGGAACAGACGCTGCACTCGGGCCCTGCCATCGGAAAAGGTACAAGGCAGGTCTGATGGGACTGGAAACATGAACTGCTTTTCGTGTTCTGGGACGCAGGGGAGCTGCTGGGCCTGTGGAAATAGAAAGACCCATCACTTTCTTTTTTCTTTCTTTCCCTTTCCAAATCTGGTAGAACTGTGTTTTCCCTCCCCACGGTTGCTCAGCTATCAAGGGTCTGAGCTTCTGCTACTAGAGCTGAATGTGAGGCAGCTGCTAGGAACTGGACACAGCTATGCCGAGAGCTGCCTGGGGCAGGATTTAAAAGTGTCTCACTAAAGCATGAAAATGTGAATTTTTACCATTGTATATATATCAGGATTGAAAATATTTAAAAGTCTATTCTTCTCTATGAGAAGGTTTTTTATTAATACAAGGTATATAGAAACGA
>NW_010225714.1:0-5415 GCF_000690775.1 Eurypyga helias | reverse complement strand
TAAGACCTTCTTGGTTTGGATTTGTTGTCCATGCTAGACTCACAGCTGATGAGGCAATTCTCTAGCTGAGAATACATAAGCACTTTCGGAGTGAAATGGGAATATGTGCATAATTAAGAAAGAAAAAAGAAAACACATACTTTCAGTTAAAAAATATTCTTTTTCAGTATATGTACATACTAAAAAGCCAGATTTTATTTATGTGCTGAGAATGTTTCTCTGTATAACGCATCCGCGCCTCTCTGAGTACTTTGACCCACATTCTGCACACACATAGGCATGCACTTACCATCGCCTGTCAGAGCAGTCCCTCTGCTGCCAGGGAGACTCCTCACATATACAGTTAAGGACGTATAGAAGTGCTTTCAATATCAGGGCCTAAAATTTTCAACCCCTGGTTAATAGTCTTAATATTCACTTTAGTTAAAGCATCACTGATGTAATAAAGGTATTTTTTCATAACATTTATCATTTTACTTTAAATAGAAAATAGAATTTTATGACTGTGTAGTCTGATACTCCATCAAATAAATGTACAAAACCTTGGAAGCAGAATCTTCATTTAAAAGTATAGGTTATATAGAAACATATCCTGGTCTTGCACCCCTTGAAAATCATTTGTTCCTAGAGTTTTTAAGGCAAACACATCACCAAAATCAGCTGTTAACCACTGACAAAAATGAGTTTTGTGTTTTATGTTGTAAGGGTTCGATCTTGTTCCATAAACACTGTTTATCAAAATAATTCTGTACAGCTCTTTGGAGGATGTGTTGTCAAATACTAAGCATGTTATGCTGCTTGAAGTGTTTTCATGTGAAATGCCTTATTGTAATCTTGAGCCTTACGTTGATATGTTTAAGCACTTGTACTGACCAAAGTAATTTTGGAGATCACAATTAAATGGAAATGTTCTGCTCGATCCCAGCAGTTTGAGTGTGCCATTCAGTGCCAGCTCCTCACCTTAACAAGCTTCCGGTCGTGGAAGGGTTTGCGCTCCGCTGCTGTCAAAACATACTTTGTTGGGTAAGTTTCCAAAACACCACTGTCCGCGGCAGGCACCCATCTTCAAGAATGTCCCCAGGAGCACGGACACAGAGCCATGGAAATCCTTCATGCAAACAAATAAACTAAATTCAAGAAACTACACTCAGACCTCAGGCCTGCTCCATTACCTTCCTTTACCAGGGGAGCAGTTGAGATTATTTGTCTCGATACATGTAGAAATCGAAGTTAAATCTCTACATAAATATTTGCAGCTGTAGCCACTTTTCCACCAGTGAAGCTGGAGAGCAGTATTACTGACGTTCCTACTCCAGCTGCAGATAGAGATCTGCCTGAATTCTTTGCAATTAAACCACCTAACTATGGTCTGTTGCTTACCGGTGACCAACAAAACAGAATAGACTCATCGTACTTCCCAAGACAGGAAATGGTACCTGGCAGAGCGGGAAGGTGGGATGTTGCCTGCAGAGGCACCACCTGCACCAGTGCCGGACCACACCTTCGCGGCAGCGCACCGGTGTTACTGGTACTGCATGCAGTGGCGGAATGAAATTTATCTGCAGTGCACAGCAAGTGTTTAAATAAGCTTTTTTTTTTCAACTTATTTTAAAATTTTTTTTAATAGCATTATGTTATTATCTCTCACCATTACTGATGAGAGGCACATGTGGTCTGGAAGAGTGTTAAGCAAGAATAGATCATCTTAAGTAGCTGCCCTCCTGGCTTCCCTTGCACGATAAGCCTGAGGTATGCCTCCTGCCTGCAGTGCTGCTGCTGTCGGTAGCGGACAGGACTTGCGTCACAAAAGATCATCAACACGAGCTCCCTCGGTAATGAACCCAAGGATTCCCAACCAGCCCACGGATTACAAAGTCTCCTGAGCAATACTGGAGTTGCCTGCCACAACTCACTGGCAGTGCACGCAGGCTGAACGGCAGCACCTCCGCTGCCCAGTTGCCAACACGGATGGCGTTCAGGAGTAGCCTAGCTAAAAGGGACTGGGCAAGGATGCCACAGACTACTATGTCTCACTCACCTGCCCAACAGCCCCACTCAGCTTTGGCACCCTCCTCCACGCTGACCACAGACACGTTACTGAATTACCGTCCTCAGCCTCGCTGAGCGTAACAAGTCTCATAAAATAAAGCTACAAGTTTGTAGAGATTAATTTGCCGCATGGAAGTTAAAAGGTTATTTTCCTGCTAGGTATTAAGAGCAGTTTCTATACATTCAAGTGCTTTCCTTCTCACACATAATAGCTCCCTTCCACTCCCAGCCCCCAGAGATCCATATACCCCAGAAACAGCCTGTCTTTCATGTGTCTGCCTTCCCCAGTCCTCTGTGGTCACAGAAAATGCACAAACTTGCCATTCAAAAATCTCTCGCGCCAACATTGTTATCTCCCTGGCTCGTGCTGCTTGGTCCTGCGACTGGCACTCCTGCTTCCTCCCTTCCTGCCCACACAGCCCAGGCCACCGCCTCGCAGAACCCTTTCCCTCCAGAGGTACTGCTAGACCTCCCACCCCCATACCGTGCCTCAACCCCAACCCCTAACTCAGTTTAAGCCGCTGTCGTGTGACACGGCTTGGCAAACCTACCCACCACAGGCAGGATGATGGCCGGTGTGTGTAGAAGCCCGTCGTTCCTATGAAAATTTATGGAGTCGCTTGAAAGTCTGATCAGTAATACACGTTAGCATTACGATGGAGCCCGGACTTAGGGTGTAATTACACTGACAGAGGGCTTGGACTATAAGGGTGGGCTGTAGGATCCTGCTTTAAATCAAGCTCACACACCGCTGCCGTCTGCAACACTACTGTTACCTAACCCAAACTGGCGCTATAGGCACGGTGCCAAAGCGCCGACAAAATCAATGCAACCCACTCCCTTCAAACGGCAGCAGACACCATCCTAACCCAGCACCTTTCTACAAAGGTTTTAGTTCTGCTCCCAGACACAACTGCAAATCTACTCAAGGCAGATTCACTAAATACTAGCAGACCTTCCCACTCCTAAGCCTCATTCTCGACCTGCCAGCTTTACCAGATCTGGAAAACAACTGACGTCTACATCCCCTGTTTTCTGAACCAAACCACTCAACTCACTCCGCTCCTCTGATGTTTTCCCATGGCCACTTACCCTCTCCAGGACCTCTAAGGGTTGTAGCTGCAGCTCTTAGAAAGCCAGCCCTGAGAACCAGCACATCTGGCAGGATCCAGCAACCATCGGTGCTCAGAAGCTTCTCCCGCCTCTGAACCAGCCCTCCCCGGAGACACTGCAGGCCAAGGACTCCAATCCGCCCGAGAACACGATGTTAACGTGATGCCGACCTACAGTAAACACATGGGGTTTGCAACCCGCCCATAAAACAAGCCCACATGACATGCTTCTGCCCTCCTGTGTCCCAGTCCTGACAAGGCTTATTTTTTACAGCTTTTATATGACCTCAAACCAAGAGAGCACCTGCCCCTGACAGAAGTTTTACACCTCCTTCCCCTTGGCTTTAAGACTGGGGAGGCACTTACCTTCTATGGCCAGGAACGTTTCCAATGCTACCTGCCTCATCTTGATCCCCAGCACCAACAGATATTCAAAGACACCTTTCAGGAACTGGAAGAGTAGAGGAAACTTACCTTTGCCTTTTCCCCCTCCGTAACTACCTTTAAAAGCCAATCTCTTTTGGTGTTCTCAAATCAGAGCCCCTGTTGTGTTATCTGATCCACACTTGTTTTAAGCTCTCATGATGTCAGAAAGGATCTATTCTCTCTCAGTATAATCTATGTTTAGTTTTTTAAAGATACTTATCGCCGTCTGTAAGGTGGAATTCATCTGCCCTGTTTCAGCATTCGAAGTTAACTGCCAGCCAGTCACCTCCAGCTTCCTTTGTAGTCAACGGAAATAATTAGGCACCTTGGGAGGCTGATTCAACTCGTTCTGAGATACTTATCTAACACAAGGCATATGAATGGCCCTCTGAGGCTGTGTATTTCTTTCCACTGGATATAAAGGGGTTCAGGGGGAACAAATATATTTAATTATAGATTTTAAAATAAGCAAAATTAATCTACCTAACCTACTGTTGTGGAGAACTTCTCTCTTAATGACATTGCAACACTTCAGCACTCTGATACGTGATCCATTTGGAAGGCAAACACATGGAAGCTACTGCAGCCATTGCCACTAGTGATGATGAAGAACAACAAAACCAAGTTCCTGCTGGCAAAGTGGGATTGTGCTTCACAGATATCCTGCTGTTAACAACAAAGCCTTTCTCCTATGGGTCCCTCTCATTTGGACACTCCTTAGAGTTTTAAAAGCAGTGAGCACTACCTTGTATTAAACATTTTTCCTAAGATGTCTCTTTTTCACTATGACACACTAACACGTTCAGCAGAGATGAAGCAGCCAACTGATTAAACGAGTAACAGCCCAAAACGGTCAGTGGTATCCCTTGTTATAACCAAACAAATAAACAGGCATCACTAAGCAGCAGAGACGTCAGTATTTTATTCAAACAGATCCAAAAAATCCCATACATGCAAAACATGGCATGCTGTACAACAAACAATGTTGAAATCATCACTTTTTGAACTTCTTCCCTGTTTGCGAATAACAGTGTCACAAGAACCAATCTGCTCTACAGTGCTCCACAAGACACTACAGCTCCGACAATACCTACAGCTCACCACCCGACCTCATCAGAAGGCAAACATATTTAGTACAGGGATGGAAACAACCACCCCTCGAAACCGGCACGGCCGTTCTGCCTGACGGTGGAGATGCACACCCCTCCATTAGTTTGGCCCAGCAGTGCCGAAGCCAACAGGAATTGTGTGAATCATTTCAGTGGAAACAGATTTTGTGATAATACAGGCCTCTGAAAGGAGGGAGGCAGTCCTTCCTGTATGAGTACACACATAACACTGACGCACGTATAAAGCGCAAAGAAAGGAAAGATGGGTTAGATTATAGCCGAGCTCCTTCAGAATGAAAACACACCTTACCGCTTCTCGCACATTTCCTTTTCTAGCTGGGGAATGCCTCTCCTTCGAAAAAACCTGTCCAAATCCTTCTCATACTAAGTCCTTCTATGGCTGAATAGATTGTATTATTTTAGTTGTCAGAAAAAACAAGATTAAAAAATTCAAGTGGGGCAATTTAAACTGTTTATCAAACCATCAAATTAACCACCATTAATCAAATGCCTATTCAGAAAGCATTTAAGATCTATTTCTGAACTGAATGAATAAATGCAGCATAGTGAGGTTACATTTCTTAATATATTTTAGTCACTGTAATCGTAATTATTTTGAATACTCAGGAGATGTTAAAAAGTGTGAATTTTGTGTGTGCATGTGCAAGCAGAGATCTAAAAATTCACATATATACAAAATCATAAAATCACAGAATGGT